>NC_136495.1:154397440-154454940 GCF_053919585.1 Euprymna scolopes | reverse complement strand
CACAGATCGGTGGTGTAAAATAACTTTATATGCTTATTTAACGTTTCTAGTTTATTTACAAATGTCACATACAAGGAACTATTAATATTTGTGCCGACTCTCTTTTCAATAGTAATATAAGCCCCCCCCCCATTTTTCACAGAAACATATTTGTTGAACTCAATATGGTCTGTACTAAAGCAGTAGAATGTGGCTTCGACAACGTTATGTATAGTCAGATCGACCGTGTTCAGATGGGAAGTCCCCTTGGTCTTGCACTAGCTGGCACTTTTTTGTGGAATTTCATGAGTCGGTATTGTTTAATGATGTATCGAAGCCATCAATATATTTCAGATACGTTGATGACACCTTCGCAGCTTTTGCCTCTGAAAATGAGGCAAAAATATTTTTTAGCAAACTTAATTCTCTACATACAACGCTATTATTTACTATGGAGAACGAGAATGACGGTTGCTTGCCTTTCTTGGAAGTTTTAGTTTAACGCAGTAAAAGTTCTTTTCTTACAACAGTCTACCGCAAGCCGGCATTTACCGGCCTACAAATGAACTTTATGCCTACTTCCAGAAAGATAGAGCTTATTCAGACGTTTGTATATAGAGCCCTTAGAATTTATCCTTCTGGTAAACTAGAATGCGAATTGAAAACCGTCAAAGACATTTTCATTCACAACGGTTATCCGGAGAATTTAATTAATTATATTATTATTAATTAATTATATTATTATTAATTAATTAAATTATTAAAAATAAAGTTAAAAAAATACAATTCTCCTACAGTCTTTGGTCACTTCAAGTGTCCTGTCTACTTTAAAATTGCTTGGATTGAGAGTACCGGTCAATGTTTGGGTAGACAAATCATTAAATCTGTATCAAATTGCTACCCGTCCGTTGCTCTGCGTTTGTTCTTAGGTGTACAGTTTGCAGTTCCCCTAGCTGTTAAGGATGTTTTACCTTACATTACAAAAAGTAATGTAGTTTACAAATTCAGTTGTCAGTGTGTTGCTGACTATGTGGATAGAATTTCCTTAAATTTGCAAACTCGAATTAATCAAAATATTCCCGCAAAAATAAGATTGGGCTAACCTGGTCGCTCTCAGCCCTCAATTTCTACATGTCGAACGTGTGCAAATGTGTATAAAATGGAGTGTTTATAAGATTTTTACACTGGGCTAACTCTCAGAATCACTTGCGGATTTTGGAGTCAGTCTCCATTCTCTCACGTAGGCCCTCTCTCTGTCGATAGAATGATTTCGTCAAGTCATTAGAATTATTTTGAGATATATTTTAACTCTTCCTTGATAAAATATACATGCACACCCCATTAAGTCTTTGCGCTTACGTGATATTTTTATTCACTTTTGCACAGTACAACGATTAACTTCTGATGAGTTTGTTGGCAAAAAGGTCCCTTCGGGTTTTGCCGGCTATTTTCTTTAAAGCAATATATACATATAATATATATATATATATATATATATATATATATATATATATATATATATATATATATATAATACACACACACACACACACACACATATATATATGAGCAAACAGTTAATAAAATATGTTAAAAAAACATTTTGAAATGAATTAAAAACATATTTAATTTGAAAAGGAAACACTAGATAAATGGATAGTCCTTAATCCGCGGAGTTTCGAAGAAATACTTTCCTTCTCATCAGAGGGTAGGAATGAGAAAAATGCGGGATTGGATTTTTCATGCAGAAGTATTTGATGAAACAACAAATAAGTCAAAAATCTTACTTGAAAACAAAAAACGTGAAGCAGAGGGAATATGGTGAAGAAAAAGGTGATTACACATGAATGGATAATCTGGTGGAAGATAAAAAATCCAGTGACGGTAAAATCCAAATGTAAAACTTCAAGAAAGTTAAAAGAATTTCCATTTGTACACGTAAAATCCAAAGACATCCCGTAATTGGAAGAAGATGGTCCATAATAATCCAAAGGCAGAAATCCATGGAATAATTCACAAAAATGTGTACAAGGAAAAAAGAAAAGATCCCAATAATATTAATAAAAGAAAAATAAGATGTGCTTTTCACTCTACTTCCGAGACCTAAAATATATATTTATATTTTATGTATGTATATATATATATATATATATATATATATATATATATATATATATATATATATATATATGTGCGTCTTGCATGAAAAAAATATTAGGATGTTGGAATACAGTTTTGCTGTTATTCTTTTTATACATGCTTTGTTGTTATATTGAACACACAATATTCCTAACAAAAAGCTTTATTATACACAAATAGTGAAATATCAGTGAAAAACATGACATTCGGGCTAAGATCACAGTGTAGTATCTGTTCTGATGCAACACTTCATGTTTTCTGTCCTCGGTCAGTGGAAGAGAAGTTATCTTTCATGACGGAGCCAATTTTAATTGTTGTTTCTATCCAGAGGGCCCCTTTTTGAGAAGCTGGATTTTCACCACATTAAAAACGTACCTTGTGTATAACTCTGCCCTTGTGAGGGGGGGGGCAAATAAACAGGAACATATTTTACTAAAAAAAAGAAACACTCACACACACACACACACACACACACACACATATATATATATATATATATATATGAAAACTGCTACGTTTGTTTCTTTGTATAAAGAAACGTGGCACGTAACATTCGATTCAATATTATACAGCACGTGAATTACTATGGGTACACTGTGCTCACACGATCCATAGACTATATCGATATACCGACGTAAGATGTTTGCACAATTGATTTAAGATTCCCAGTCCAGCTTTGCTGATTAACGATTGCATCCATGCTCTTCGTCCGTCAAATAATGGCTGTGTAAGGATTTCAACTTTTTTCCCAAAGCAATTAAAGACTTAGAGTAAAAACGATGTACAGGTGGGCACATCTACTAAACACAAAAAAAAGAAGGAAATTTCATGTCTGTATTATCTGGATTTTTCAGACTTCTGTTCTTATCTTGAAGGTTATTTTCACAACGTTTCAGTCGATGTAACCTCCGACCATTTTCAAGTTTATCTTGTCGAATTCGGGGATCTTTCTGTCAAACTTGGATATCTGCACTGAATTTCAAACGGAGTAAATGAGTGCTGGTAGCATTCTCATCTGTGGTTAGATGTCCTGAGTAATTCACTATTGTATTTTGAGTGTCGTTGAATTTTATAAAGCACTTTATCCACTACGCTACATGTCCTTGATGATCAAATGAAGGGTTCTGTCCAAATTCCGTGCAGATTTTTGAGTTCAACAGAAAGATCCCCAAGTTCGACAAGATAAACCCGAAGAAGTCGTAGGTTACATCGATCGAAACATTGTTAAAATGACATTCATAACGAGAATAGTACTTCGAACAATCGAATACGAACAATCAACATCTCAAGAGTTAAAAACATAAGAAAATTGCACGCATTCAAGGAAAAAAAACATACATTTTAATGAAGAACATAAATTTTAATCGTCTTTTACTTTTCTAATCGATATCAAGGTATCGACAAAGCTTCTGTTTTTATGTGTGACAACCAAACATTGGTTATAAGAATCTTGCTCTTCATCTTCTTCATCTTCTCATTTTACCAGCTTTTTTACCTTGATTTTAGAATTCTTCACGTGTTGTGTCCACAATTTTCAATCACTCGCGTATTGAATCGCCAATCCTTACTATCCCATATTTTTAGTCACAAGCTGTTTTCTATTCGTTAAATGTTTACTTATATTTTGTGGGCCACCTATCCCCATTAAATCTATTTTTTCTGGATCTTCTGAATAACCTACTAACCACATAACCATTCCAATTTAATCTTCCACTTCCTTCAGATCAATAACCCCAAACTCTTTCATCGGTGACTGTGTTCTTTCTATTATAGATCTGCCAGTTCGTTTCACACTGGCTATAGAATTGGAATCAATAGTTCATGTCTCGGGTGCATAACGAAGAAGAGATTGGATACACGTAGTAGACAACTCTCCTCTAATCTAACTTTTTATCTGATTCTGAAAAAAAAAACAAAAAAAAAATAAAACAAAAAATAAAACAAAACAAAAAACAAAACAAAAAAAGAACAACAAAAAAACAACTTCGCCATCAAGTTGACTGCTTTTCATGCAACTTTATTCCTGAAGATCACAGCCTATTCACAGCCATTTAAACTCGTGTTCTCAAGTGTATTACGCACACATACACACACAAATATTTACGTGCATAAAAGTATACCTATAAATATATATAAATAAAATGCCCCATAAAAATAAGGGCGATCTAACACACACACACACACACACACACACACACACACACACACACACACATATATATATATGTATATAGTAATTTATAAAATATATATGGCGATTAAGCTACACTGAATATTCTGCGTTTCATCCACTATAGGATTCGTCAGGCTTATGCGCATAAGCCTGACGAATCCTATAGTGGATGAAACGCAGAATATTCAGTGTAGCTTAATCGCCATATATATTTTATAAATTACTAACTAGCTCTACCTACGTATTGAGCACTTTTGAAGTAAATACTTAAAGTTTACGCATAAATCTATATTTTCGTATATTAGGTTTATGTGAGTAAATGAAGTAGTTATATATATATATATATATATATATATATATATATATATATATATATATATATATACACGAATAACAATATAAGCTTATAGCTCTTTAAAAAACCCGGTTATGTAGCAGAAAAAAATAACGTTTCGAAGTTCTTAATATCACTAAAAAACGTCAACAACAAATATATATATATATATATATATATATATATATATATATATAGAGAGAGAGAGAGAGAGAGAGAGAGAGACAGACAGACAGACAGAAGTGAACGTGTCTGTGTGTCTGTCTGTGTGTCAGTGTGTCTGTCTGTGTGTCTGTGTACATTTCCCTAGGCAATAACTCTGTCCATTTTTAGTCTACAGACTCGAAATTTGATATGCAGACTACTGAGATTTGATTAACACTTTGTAATGTATTTTCGGCCAGAAATGTGGCTGTTAAAGGGTTAAAGTTCAATGATTGGACCTTTGAGAACTCTACCAAAGTCCTCCGACAATTTTTGGTATAAACACTTGAAATTTGAGATATAGATTCCTTGGACATGGATCTAACTTAATAACTTGTTTTGAGCCCAAAATAATAAAAATTAAGGGGTCATAATAGGGGTCAAATTTTAAAAATTTGACCTCTGCTGTCTCTACCAAATTACTAAGACAATTTCTGATTTAAACATTTGAAATTTTACATAAAGGGTATTAAGAGATAGGGCAAGCTTTTTAATCGGTTTGGGTCGAAAATTTTTAGTTACCAATATATAAATGTATGTATGTATGTATGTATGTTTGCATGTCTGCTTAAATCTTTCGACAGAGGCGACGGATTTTTACAAGATCAGTATCGTTTTGAATTCGACATTTCAGACGACAAATATCGAAAAATTGGCTGAAATCATTAATATCTTCACCTTCAACTAGGCACTTTTTTACAGGGGGGGAGGGGAGTCGCTTTTTTCGCCGATATTTTCGAATGTCATCCTCTCCTTTCGATTGTCTAGCCTTAATTTAAATCTACGTCACTTCCGGTTTGGCGGTTGTCGTAACAGCAAAGACGTAAGGTTTTTAACCCGTTCTTTTCCTCGTTGGCGGTACGGGTTCGAGCCTGCCTTCCTACTACCACTTTTTTTTTTGCTCAATATTCACCCTCCAAACACCCGGGCAACGGCGGGCTGAAATGCTAGTATATATATATATATATATATATATATATATATATACGTGTCCGTGTGTCTGTCTGTCTGTGTGTCTAGGTACATTTTCCTAGGCAATAACTCTGTCAATTTTTAGTCTACAGACTCGAAATTTGATATACAGGGTACTGAGATTTGGGAAAATTGATATGATCCGTTTTCGGCCAGAAATTTGGCTGCTAAGGGGTCAAAGTTCAACGATTTGACCTTTGAGAACTCTACCAAACTCCTCCAACAATTTTGGGTCCAAACACTTGAAATTTTAGATATGGATTCCTCGGACATGGATCTAACTTAATAACTTTATTTGAGCTCAAAACACAAAATTTTAAGGGGTCATAATAGGGGTCAAATTTTAAAAAATTGAGAGCTTTTTTTTTTTGCTCAACATACACCTCCAAATACCCGAGCAACGCCGGGCTCCCATGCTAGTATATCTATAAAAGTGAGCGCGCGCGCGTGTGTGTACATTTACCTACGCAATAACTCTGTCAATTTTTAGTCTACAGACTCGAAATTTGATATAGAGGGTTCTGAGATTTGGGGAAATCGATGTGATCGGTTGTCGGCCAGAAGAAAAAAAAAAAGAAGTTCATGGAATTTGCGTTTAGTTTTAGCTACAAATAGAGGGCAGGGAAAATTGTTGACGCTGGATGTAGCTAAATGAGTGCTTGTTGTGAATGTTTTGCCGGTGAGAGCAAATGTAACGTTATCCGGAAACCAACACGTTGTAGCCCAAGTCGAAAAGTAGACAAAGAATAGAATGAAAACATCAACTCACTTTTTCTTTGTAACATCATTTATTTCCTTATTGTTATGGCCGTGTCGTTACCCACGTGATCTTCTTCTCGAACGTGCTCGCGGACGTCATTTTGCATGCGTCCGGGCTTTGTTACACAATGATAGACTCGGAAAGTCTCTTCTCTGAGAAAGTGGTTGTAAGGAGGAGAAACGGATATCGCATATTAGATTTCGAAGACGGTTTTGAACCCTGTCCAGGCAGAAAAGGATACTCTTAGCATATCCTCCCCAGATGCCCCAACAATACTTTGTCTTAGTATTTGGCTTTTATACAGAGATGAATAACATTCAATGTCTTACGGGGGACCGTTCAGGAGCAAGTACTTAAAGAAGGCCATATTGTTAACTGCAGAGAAGTATTACAATTGCCAACGATTTTTTACTTTTTGACTATAGATTTGTACAACTGATTTAAAGTATGTTTATACTGCTGAATCAGGAAGTGGAATATGTTTTGCTGATGGAACCAGCTAAAGTTGATTAAGTCCTGGGCTGTGTTTCTATCTCCCGCAACGAAAATGTATAAGTATGGTCTTTCTTTGTTGCACAGTTAAAAGTAGAAATAAACATCGAATAAGTGACGGTAAGTACATATTATAAAAGTACGGAGTGTAAAAATCCTAAACTAAAGACATAAAGTGATAGTGATATAAACGAGTTTATTAAGCGATATGAGTGAACAATCACCAAAAGGATATATCTGCGGATGGCCTCGTTCTGAAAACAGCGATCGTCTCGAGATTAAAGGAAAAAAAAAATAAATAAAAAAACTGGATAAAATGTAAAAATAACTGATGGGTAGACGTTTAAATCAATCAATAAATAAACCTGAGATGAAATTTAAAAAATCTGTTATGTGTAGATAAAGTAAAATATAATAAAATAAAAAACTTCGTATGAAATCGATTAAAAAAAACAAGAAAAAGAAAAATGCCAATCATCTTTATTTCGGTTGTACAAGACCTGTCGTTTATTACTAATAACTGCCCACGTTCAAGAATACTCTTAATATATACAGATCCTTATATATTATTATTAAAAAAAAAATATATTGGAAAACTTTAGGAAAAGTAATTTGTATATTTATTGAATTATTTGTGAACCGTCATCCTCATTTTCATAGCTGTTATTGTTTCATTACGTTTCGGCCAACTGAAATGGAACACGTACATCAAGTCTGTTGCCAAGGTCGCTGGAAAGATGGTGGGATCCTTCTACCGCTCCAGAAGATATCTCACTACTGATGCAATTCTCTATCTATATAAAAGCCAAGTACGTCCAAGGATGGAATACTGCTGCCATATCTGGGCAAGAGCTGCCAAAAACAGCCTATCCTGCATTGACAGAGTACAAAATAGACTTCGTGGCTTAGTGGGGGATGCCCTTTTCTCTACCTTGCAACCTCTATCCCACAGAAGAGACGTTGCGAGCCTTTCCTTGTTTTATCGTTATTTCCATGGCAGGTGCTCGTCTGAACTCCAATCTCTGGTTTCCCCTCGCCAATCTTTCACGAAAAACACCCGTCTAGCCGAATCCACTGTGAAAAATTTCCCCCCACTCTTTATCTGTGCCTAAATCAAAACGCGGATTCCATGAACAAAGCTTCTTTCTTAGAACTGCGCGCTTGTGGAACTCTTTTCCGTCTGCCTGCTTCCCACCTGACTACAACTTGGATGTGTTCAAGTCCAACGTTAACAAATTCCTAATGAACCGCCCCCTTAAGTAAACACTTAAACAAATCTCCACACTAACGTTATGTACTTGCAATAACCTTTATCCCTGAGTGGCTTCCGGGCCTTGATAAGTGGTGACCACTGTGTAAAAAAAAATCTATTCCTTTGGCCAACTGAAGAAGGCCAGAGGAACAGTTGGTCGAAACGTAGAAACATAACAACAACTATAAAGATGAGGATAACAGTCCACAAATAATGAAATAAATATTCAGATCCACCTGAATGACTCCACAGCCACATCTAGGATTCTTTTTTTTCTTTGCTATCGAAACAACGAATATATGTTCGTAATATTTTAAAATAGAAATCGCTCTTAAAAAAAGTATGAAATCACTTGATGTAAGGAGTTAATAATAATACTAGATAGACGCCAAAAGATAGATGTCAAAAGAGATATTGTTTGAAACCAGAGAAATATATTTTACGGCTAAAATTTGATGACAGGAAATTTCACTTATAACATTGTCTGGCCTTAAATGAAGTTAAGGTCGGATTTCAGAATTGACATCTGACCTTAGAAATCGTGAGAATGAGTAATTCAGATTTCAGGTATGGGAATCGTACCCACGCAAAAACCTAAAGCTTTCGATTTCGTGGCGAAATCTTATTGGCTGGGAGAATTTCCACCCTATCCTCATACCTTACTATACATACGACTGTCGTGCGAAAATTAGTCGGTAGAGTTTTAGTTGAGTCCAAGATCAGATTAGTTGGAGATTGCTTGTTGAATCCGAGAAGAGAGGTGACCCCTCCCTCCACCTTCCTCATCCAACCGTCTGTCGCTGTCTGTGAAGAGATTTGAGACTGTGAAAAAAAACTTACAAAAACTGAATGAGATTTATAAAAACATTAGTAGATAATTCTGCGAAATTAAGTTTCTGTAGATAGACTACATTAGTTTGTATTTCTTCCTGCCTGCTGCTTCGATATTCGCTTTCAGCATACCAGATTTCATGTAACAACCTCAGAGGAGACTAGACTACACGAGCCGATATTTTTTAGATGAAAAGGGGTCCTTAACCACCTTCTCGCGTGAGGGGTTACAATAGTTACGAGAGTTTAAGAGAAAGTAAAAAAAATGTCACTTTCTGTTCTCCTTAATTATTACAAAAAAACCGTACTAAATTACATAAACATTACATTTCGTATCATAGTGGTTATTAGTTATTAGTGTCGGGACGATTAATCGGAATCGGGGATCGGAATAATCGAAACGTTTGTGGGTGTATGAATCGGCGTCGAAGCAGGAAAATATTGAGCCTAATTGCCAATTCAAAAACCATTCTTTTATTTTCTTTTTTAAACTCAAATTTCCATTACTGATATACATGATAAAAGGATTAATATTTAAAGATATTTTAATAAAATTGAAATGCATAGATCGTAATAAAGAATTTGAGTGAAAAAATAATCCGCGGCACTGATAAAACTGGCACTAGTAGAAAAATAGGCAGACAATGGCGTATGTGAAAAATACGTATGTAAATTTTATAACCAGTTTATCAAAATTTTGGATACAATATATAAAATGAAAACATTAAGAAGTTTATCAAATTAAAAAAAAAATTGTATCCTTAGTTGATGAGGACTTAAATGAAAGTCTACTTTTCTAGGAGATTTTACAATAGCAATTGGGATCTGTAAGTATATCGGAATTGGGAATCGGGAGGTAAGAAGGAAAGAAAGAAATTGATATAGTTTTAACATAAAAAGCTGTTGTAAACGCCTTTCTTATCGCTTTTATTTTGTAATCTATGCATTAAGGCTATGCCGGTTAGTCGTGAAACTTATTTAATCATTTTCTAGCCTGGGTGCCTGGGTTCCCGGCGTTGCCCGGGTGTTTGGAAGTGTGTGTTGAGCAAAAACAAACAAAAAGAAAAATGTTAGCAGGAAGGCAGGCTCGAACCCGCACCGTAAAGGAGGAAAGGAACGTGAAAAAATTGTGACGCCAAACTGGAAGTGACGTAGGTTTAAATTAAGGCTAGACAATCGAAAAGACTTTCGAAAATATCGGCGAAAATAGCGAACCCTCCCTGTAGAAAAGTGCCCGTTTGAGGGTGAAGAAATAAATGTTTTGGGCCAATCTTTCGATATTTGTCGTCCAAAGGGTCGACGTTCAAAACAGTTCCGATCTTGTGAAAATCTGTAGCCTTTGTCGAAAGTTTTAGACATACATACATACATGCATACATACATGCATACATACATGCATGCATACATACATGCATACATACATGCATGCATACATACATACATACATTTAAACAGATTTTTGCTCTTTATATTATAAAAAAGATTACTTAAGTATAATAATCACATCGCCAATGCATATATTACACTTAGTAAGATGCAGAGAAGATTAACACAAAGATGACACGCAAATTTTTTAGGTGTTTCATAATTTTTAAAGAACAGTAGAAATACAACCCTAAAGAATGAAAATTCTATCTCATATATATATATATATATATATATATATATATATATATATATATTAGACATTAAGAGGAGATTATAGATAGATATATACATTCCCGTTCACATAGACCTTTCAGGATAAAGCTAGAACCCAGAACTAGATAGAATCGAGCAATTGCATCGACAACAGACAACGCCAGACCCAAAGTGGGTTTCGATGTACTGCATCTCATCAGTGACGTGCTCCGACATAGGCGCGAACCCAGGTCGTCGCACTCATGAAGTGTGCAATACTGACGACCTAACGATATGGGCCAAGGCGCAATCTATTGACTATGCCTCGATTTTTTAAATTCTTATATTTTCATCCAGTTCTACATTCATACAATATGACGCGTTGCTCGTCACATCGTAGAATGTAGAACTGGATTAAAATATAAGAATTTAAAAAATCGAGGCATAGTCAATAGATTGCGCCTTGGCCCATATCGTTAGGTCGTCAGTATTGCACAATACTACAATAAACTACACTGTTTAATACTGTAAAACTGAAACAAAGCTGTTCTGCTTGAAAAGGGCGCCATTTTCTTCTTATTCATATTTATATCGATTCTTTGCTTTAAAAAACTAAAATAATTACGTGTTTACTTTTTTAATATCCCATTTTGCTGTTTTGGATTATTTTACTAAAGTAAGTAAAGCTTCAGTAGTTTTCAAAACTGTTTTTGTTTCTTTGTTTCTCGATATATCGTCGATATTATTTAGTAAGAGTGTTTAGCAGGAAAGCCAACAAATGACTACCCGAAAAAATATACAAGAAATAAATGTTAACATAGTCAATAAAAGTTCAGTTCATGTTCTTTTTTTGTTTTGAAATAGTTTTTAATGCTCTTTACTTGAAATAATTTCAGCGAACCGAAATTAAACGAAATTTGAGGCGATAACTACTTAAATGAATTTTTATATAAACTACACATGCCATAATCGAATATTCATCAAGCACAAAATAACGGAAAACATTAAAATATGTTTATAAGTATTCCTTACGTTGACGGAACTCTCTTAAATTGTTAACACAGAATGCTCAGGCGTCCCTCCTTCAAATTGAAAACGGGCTCTCCATTTCAAAGTCGCTGCCATTTTGATTTTTTTTTAAACCGGTTCGTGAATTAAAAAAACCCAACTTTTTTACACACTGCTTAAAAATACAAACCAATGAAGTTTTCTATCATAAAAGTAACTTTTATTGATAATGGTAACATTTATTTCTTGTATATTCATATTATTATATATATAACATTTTCTCTTTGTAAGGAAACATCATTTTGTTGGTCACTCTTGGCTACGAATGGAAACAAAGTTGATATAAAAATATATTATCGCGAAAATTATCTTTACTTTCATCATATTTTGCTTAGGGTAAAATTTTTGATTATCAAAACCTATTTCTTTAAAACCCCCTCCTTTTCATAACCTATCATACTTTCATCAATCATTGCCCATTTTCTCTAGGCTGCTTTTGAACCCAGTCAACCACGGGTACTTCTGCTAGTATCTCTCTCTCTCTCTCTCTCTCTCTCTCTATATATATATATATATATATATATATATATATACACGAGACAATGACTGAAACTATATTAAGCTCTCTTATATATGTGTGTATATATATGTGTGTGTGTATATATATATGCATATGAATTTCTTTTGACATGCTTTGTTAAATACAAATTGAAATAAATCTAGAATCTAGGAAAATAGTTTTAATTTCTTTTCTTATTTTACTACACTCGACATTTGGATGACTGCATCTTTTGATATGGCGATTACAGTAAAAACGTTGTTAAAGAAGAGAGTGTCTCGTTAATGGCGTATCTTTTCGCTTGGCTGCGAGTTAAACTTTGACGAACGTCGGAAGAAAAGGGCAAGGAGTTCCTTGTAAGCACATGGTGTTTGCATTGAAATCACTGGAGTCGGGGGCTAATTAGGTTATCAGTTCATGGACATGTGCCTCAGATGACATGTTATGAATGTGTCCCTGCGAATGGACGTCATGTGTGAAAAGATAGAGGGGGAGGATACTGCGAGTTTGTCTTTGCTTTGTCGTTATTTTCATGGCAAGTGCTCGATTGAGCTCCAATCTATGGTCCCCCCTCGCCAAACTTTTACAAGAAACACTCGTCTAGCAGAAAACACTATCACACTATCACTAGTTTCCCCCACTCTTTATCTGTGACTAAACCTAAACATAGATTCCATGAACAAAGCTTCTTTCTTAGAACTGCACGCTCATGGAATTGTCTTCCGTTTTTCTGTATTCCAGCTGACTACAATATGGTTGTCTTCAAGTCTAACGTAAACAAGTTTTTGATGAGCCGTTCCATATAAGTTAACAAATTTATCGAATTTCCATTACTAACGATTACTTTACTGTCCAATTGTCTACTGTACACTTTTTAACCCTTATCCTCGAGTTGCCTCTTGGTCTTGATAAGTGGTAATGCTTTTGTAAAAAAAAAAAAGAAGTAAAACTGCAGGGGAAATAGCTTAAAAGTTTGTACAAGCCGAAATATCAGATGAATGAAAGATTTTTTCCAGTTTACAATCGTTAAAAATCCCGTTCTATAGAACGAGCATTTTTAACGATTGTAATTTATCCTATGCATATTGTTATTACTTAAAAATATCACGATAAATAAGTTTTGTATATTTTTTCAGATTATCAAAGCATCATTCATATTTGTTTCTGCAATATTGTCATCTATGTTGACTCGAAAACGACCTTCTTTAGATCAACCGAAACGAGATCATCTTCCATCATGATAATGCTCGTCTTTACACAGCACAACTGATCAAAGACCTCCTAGAAGAATTTAGTAAGAAAATCTTTCTCATCCTTCATATTCTCCTGACGTGGCTCGCTTAAATTATCATTTGTTTAAAAAATTACAAAACCATTTAGATGGCTTTAGGTTAGCATCAAAAGAGGAAATTGGACATGAGTTAAATTCATATCTATATAAATAAAACAGTAGACTTATGTATGTGTGTGTAAATATCTAACAGGTAAACTCCTAAGCTACTGGTCACATAACATTGAAATTCTCAGGAAATAATATTCATGCACAAAGAATGGTTTATAACGAGTAATATCTTTGTTTACATACATGAATAACGCGTACAGATATCGGCAATTTTACATGTAAAATACATTCACCACTAGCCGACATTTGTGCGCATGCGCACACTTAAAACTGCATGATGCTAGAATGCTACATATTTTGATTATTTTTTTTATTAAATTAAAAAATGAAATACTACGTAAATTTTACTCGCAGTTTTGAATTTGTTAATACAAAGAAAAACCTATATATCTTTTTATTATTCACTTATCGAAGACATATCTGTATATTTTTTTATTATTATGTGACCGATTAGATAAACAATCATTAATTACAAAGAAATATTCGGTGTTTTTACAGTGTACGATGCGTACACACTAAAAACACCGAATGTTACATTTCAGATAGGATTTCCAAATTAAATTTTTTATGGTATCTTTCTTTTTTATTAAACACCCAGTCAGTGAATTAAAAAGAAATAAATAATCAGAATCCACCCCTTATTATCACAGAACCCCCCCTAAAAACATTGCATAAAAATAAAAATAAAAAGAACAATTTAACGTTTCAACATTTGAACAACGCTCGGCTGAAACCGGAGATGCCGGTCTCGCCAAAACCATGCTTAACAGAAATTCCCGAGAATCCGGTTCAAATTATGCAAGAGTACTAAAAATTCTTACGTTTCAATTGCATGATTTTTTTTTCAGACGTTACATGGCATTTACAAAACATATATATATATATATATATTTTATTAATTTATCGATTAAATGAACAACTATTGATACCAAACAGAAAGTGCCAAATTTTTCCGAATGCATACGTTTTTATTATTTTTAGTTTTTCTGAGAGAAATTTCTTACACAGAACATTATGTCGCACAGGTTTATTTCCAATAAATAAATAATATCTAATCAGATAAAATGTTACATTTATTCAGACTATTATTCTCATCTCCCCGAAAAACTGAGTCATAGAAAAACCTTTAACAAATATCTTAGTGACCCCTGTTTTTTTTTTTTTTTTAAATATTTTTAAATGTTATTTAAAATATTTTAAATAACACGAGATATTTTCCATTTATGATAACAATACATGTACTTGGTTATCTTCGACACTTACTTCGCTTACAGTAGAATAAGTAATTTCCATGAATATGATTTTAATAACAAAAACAAAAACAAAACATGTATTCACGTTCGAATCCTCGACTGATGAAAACCCGCCAAAATAGTCAGATTGTCGTCTGCCACTTATTTCAATCAAAATACCGCTACGAGACTATTTAAACACATGAAAGGTTGACAGGAGAGCAAGCATTCAAACATAAACAAAAGTTTTTTTTCTCATTTTTGAAACGAAATTAAATAAAATTTGGTGTTGCTCAAAAAATGAAATTTTATTTATAAAGTTTCGTTTATCCTCGCTCCCGCATCGATACAAGTGTCAATCGACATTACTTTCTCTTTAAAGTAATAAACCTGTTTTTTTTTTTAGATAAGTTTCTTTTCTCCAAATTATATCCTTAATTTACATAGCTTCTTCCTTTTTCTTGAAATAATAATTTTTTTTCATTAAGCTGTTAAGTGAAAGTGCAAGATAGTTAACAAGCCCCCTCTTCATGTTAAGAATGTTTTTCTAAATAATAACGTTATTATTTCAGCATAGTTCGTACACTACACAGGTACCAAAAATTCTGTCAAGACGAGCGTTTAGGTGGCAAAATAATCTCGAACCCTCTATCAAATAAAAAGAACCAAACTCCCTAATCACCGTTATGTTACTATGCCAAAAATATATAAACAGTGACATCGGTATTTCAGACGTTGAGCTTTAAGTCAGCAGAACTTCTTTAAGAAAAATAATCATTATGAAAACAAGGTTTAAAAAAATAAATAAACAGTTTTTTAAACAATATAAATCCTTTTTCTTCTTATTTTCAACAATATAAATCTTTTTCTTTTAATCAATATAACTCTTTTTTTATTTTAAATGATATAAAGAAACCTTTTGTATTTTTTTATTTTAAATTTTAACCAATTTTACTAGAAGTTTGGTGCTTATGTATTTTAAAATTGTTTTTTCAGGTTACATTTAAATTTCACGATATCTTTGTTCTTATTAAATTGTTAGGTGGAAGCAGAGAATACTTACAAAACACTCCCCACTCCCCATGTTAAGAATGGTTTTCGAAACAATAACGTTATTTTGGCACGGTACATAAAATACATAATTACCGAACTTTTTATAATTTTTAAGGTGCAAGTTTTACTTAGTTTCCACCTTAATATTTTCCTTTAAAATGACAACTTTCACTGGTTTTCTGGTATGCTGAAAACGAATATATTATATATTAATTTTAATTTTCCGCAAACAAGTAGTATTTCGAATATTAAGCAGTATAATTGTTACGTTAAAAGTGGTGGCCATAATTGTAAAAGAGAATACACGTGAAAATTAATAAATTTCAAAATAATTGAAAGAAAATAGACGATAAAATTAAAAGTCGCAATAGAATACGCGTACTTAATATTACTTTGCATCGTTTATAACTACTCACGTAATTCAATTTTTAATTGAAAATAAAGCCTTTTACATTGTGTAAAATTATAAAAGTTCTATTTATATAGTTTAAACTTAAAGGTTTTCATAGTTTCAAATAATAAAAAGTTCTATTTTTATATTGTTCTAAAAAAGTTTTCATAGTTTATAACTATGAAAAGTTCTATTTATATTGTTTAAATTTTTTAATATATTCTGACAATTTAATATTTTTATTTATATTAATATTGTTTATCATTAAAAAATATTCGTTGTTTAAATTTTTTTAAAAATGTTTACATTGTTTTCATGGTAACATAACTGATCAATTGTAATCTTGCGCAAGAGTTGCCTGAGTTAGAGCATTCTTATCAATCCATAGATTGCGTTATTTATGAAGATCAAGCAGTAGAATTTCCTGTAAAATTCTAAATTCACTACAACCGCCTGGAATGCCACATTATAACCTGATATTGAAGGAAGGAGTCCAAGTTATATTATTAAGAAATATTGATCCACCTAAATTGTGTAATGGCACACAGTTAGCAAAATTTTTTTTGAAAACTAATATTCTGGAAGCCATTATGATAACGACATTTTAAGGGTGAAACTGTTAATTCCTCGGATTTCTCTGATTCCTTCTGACATGCAATTTCAGTTCAAGCGTTTACAATTCCCAACAAAAATTAGTTTTGGCATGCCTATAAGTAAAGCTCAAGGACAAAGCCTAAACGTTGTCGGACTTAATCTTCAGATACCTTGCTTTTCTCATGGTCAGTTATATGTTGGTTTCTCACGCATTGGAAGTCCTGAAAACCTCTACATTTACACACCTGTTAGAGGTCACACCAAAAATGTTGCTTATGAAGAGGTTCTTCAAAATTAATGCTAGAGATTAATTTACCAGTTTTCAGATATGCACTGGTGGAAACTGAATTTTAATCATTTCATTAACAGAATAGATTACGAATGCCATCTTTATATATATACTAGCGGGGGTAACCGGCGTTGCCCTGGTTTTTAGAGGCGTGTGTGGTTGAGGGTGGTAAAATGAAAACAAAGCGAAATCATAACCCTGTTTAAATAGTAAAAACAAACAATGTTAAAACTATTTAAAAAAATCGTGTAAAAAAAATTAAAAAATGAACGTGATGCAATACGAACGGTCCGGCGATGCCCATGTGTTTGAAAATCCCAAAAAGGTTTGAAGGAAGGTTCGAACTATTTGAGGCGAAATCGTCCCCCCCCAAAAAAAAACCGAAAAAAAAACCGTGATGAATTAACTAAAAAGTGAATTAGATCAAATATCAATTCCGCAGTGAAGTTTGTTTTGGTTTAGTTTCAGTAGTCACATCACACTCGGATTCTAAATGAATGTTTTTGTTTTCTCGAATTCTAAATAAATTTATTTGTTTTAATTTTAATTTAAGTGTAATGCAAGTGAATTCTCGATATCGTTGCGTTGTAATCTTTGTGTAAAAATAAATGTTGAGTTGAAAGTACTTTTAAATAAAGGCCATAGTTAGATTTCACGGTTAGAGTCGTTAAAACCGGAAGTAAAATCTGGTAAGTCTCGCAGATTGCGTCTTACACTAACGAAAAAAAAAGCAAAAAGAAACCAATAATAGTAATCGCGTTTTCGCGTTTTCTTTTTTTCTTTTTGTATTTCTATTTTATTATGGAAAAAACAGAAAGCATAAATCAGGGAAAAAAAGATTAAAAAAAAACAAAAAAAAAAAAAAACACGGCATAAGTAACCTTGTACCATGACAAACTGGTGTGTTTCCTCGTAGTGTTCCTTGTGAAAGCATCCGCTGCGGTGTAAATGGAGAGAGGGGAAAGGAGGAATCTAATAGAGAGAAAAGATGTTGCAACTTCCATTGAATCTAAGCGAGTTTGGCAGTGGACTCTCACCGGAATAATATAGGAATGTACCATTGTCGAGGAACTGTAGAGGTAGTAGGCCTATAGCAAACCTCAGATAATGTGCTACAGTCTGTACGTATTACATTTGCATGTAATACCATGATTTTTAATCCTATTAAGGTCAAAGTTGGAGGGGAAAATGAGTTCATTTTATTTATATAGACAGATAGAAGAAGAAGAAGATAGAAGAGAGAGGAGAAGAGATATAGTACATTAAATAGTTAAAAAGATATAACAGTTTTCAGATATGCACTAAAATTTAAAATAATTGCAATTCTTACATTATATTTTGAAAGAAGGACTAGAAGATAACAGATTAAACTATAAAAAAAACGATTAGGTCTATTGGCGAGACCTCTATAAAATAAAACGCACTACTGCTCCCACCACATGGAGTGTTTAGGAAAAAAACGTCATTATAAATTTGTTTTGTTTAATCTATATTCATTATAATGGATGGAAACAAAATATTCAAATATATCATGTACAACCTGTCAATGCCGGGGACTTCAGCTAATTTCACATAAAAATCTAAACAATTTTACAAATTAGGCGTTTATAAGATCATTGACGGATAGAATCGAGTTATAGAGACAAATATCGTTTTTAAAGCCACACAGTTTTTCATTTTCAAAATAAGATTCGGCAAAATATTTTTTGTAAACTATTCTGCGTTTTCACAATTAAAAAAAAAAAATTAATAAAAAAAAAATAACGATAGACTATTGTCGGTTGCTGCTATTTCATTGGCTCCTGAATTTGACACCTTTCGGTGGTTTACGTAATCTACCCGAAATATGTCAACGTTAAAACAATCCCTATTCTGCATAAGTAATAAAATCTTTTACCTCTTAGCACTGACAACTCATTCCAGCAGTTCACTTTTTCCCTTGGATTATTGCTTACTTCGAGGCTTACAAATCTATTTAGATTATTTTGGATTAAGAGGAGATGAACATCAGTTAGATTCATATTTCAAATTGAAACCTTAAGAATGTTAAAACTAGGTATTCATAAGCTTGTTGAAAGATGGGATCAGGTGTTGCATGGGGGTACATATTAAAGAGCTATGACGGGGAGTTCATATTGGTGCACATATATAATGGGAATCATATAATACAGACATAACGATAGCGATGACGAGGGAGAGAGGACATTTATATTACAGTTCATATAACACATCTTGGAGAAGAGGAGACATTTCTTATGATAAAGATGGGACACATGACTTGTGATAGAGGAGACGGATCATATAACTTAGAAGGGTTTACAATGTTCATTATAATTGATGATAAACACATTACCTTTTCTGTTGTATCTGAATGACAACACGAGACAACATAAGGATGATTTCTTTATTCATCTGATCGACCGGTCGATGACGTCAGGAATTCAACCCGATCTGCATGGTTAAATGTTCTCCCATTGCATCTGAGGTATTCTCCTCTGACTGTCAAGTCTTGGCTGATCATCTCTCTCTGACTGTCAGACTAAAATTCGAACCCATAATATAGAGAAATGTCCTTTGTCTATGACGTCAGAAGTGTGTTTTTCAAACGTGACTAATTTCACGTGGCTATGCATATGTTTGTCCAAAACACACTTTTGACAAACAAAATAATCCTCAATTCTAATCTAACCTATTTTTAAACAATATAATTTAATTTGCATTGTTCATTCTTTTACTGACACATTTAATATTCAAATTCATAAAAGAATGGACAATCAACTCCTTTTTTTCCAATACAAACAATATTTAACTATTCTAATAGAATTTAACAATAGACTAAATTTCTAACATTCCATTTGTTAACTTTGCTTACAGGGTTCGATTCTAGCTTTATCCTAATATCATTTTCACTTATTTAATATTCTTCTTATTTACATGGAAAGAGAGCAGCCTTTCTCTGTAACACAGGTTATGAAAAGTAAAGGTCCTTAGTGTTATAGATAAAGATAAAAAACACAGTTTTTAAGTTAGAAGGTGAAATTCTAAATCGACTAAAAAAAACTGTTGCACCGAGTTAATAAAAACACATTTATTTGTAAAACGCTTTCGATTCTGGGTGGTGGCGCACAAGCTATTCTTTTTTAAATATTTTAAATCATTACTATATATTGGGTCTACTATAATATAATAATAAATACGAAATCTCATTAATACAAATATAATATTTAAGCGAATTTTACGACAGGGCAATACAGGGCGGCCTATATCTATAAACTAATACTTTATTTTTGTTTTTGTTTATGGCTTGAAAATTTTACACATTATGAAAACAATCAAAATTGTTTATAAAGGGCCTAGAGATGTGCGCAGAAAGGTCATTGAATATTTCTAGGAAATGTTGGATGTGTTTTTTTGTGATATTTACCGAAATCTATTTCAGTTAATGCCACTTTGCTAATGTCTTCACTAGTCCCATCAACAATAATATTTAAGCGTATTTTACGACCGGGCAATGCAGGGGGACCTATATCTATAAAAAAATAAGACGCTTTACTTTATTTTGTTTTTGTTTATGGCTTGAAAATTTTACACATTATAAAAATAACTTAAATGTTTATAAAGGGCTTAGAAATGCGCGCAGAAAGAATAGTGTATATTTCTAGGAAGCGTTGGATGTGATTTTTATAACTTTACCGAAATCTATTTCAATTAATGCCACTTTGCTAGTGTCTCCACTAACCCAATAAATACTCTCACCACGCTACCTGAGAGCACACCGTTCAAACTCTTAGTTACTATTCACAGATAGCATGAATTGGAACAAATACATTGAAGGCGTTGATAAGGCTTCTGCAACAAAGGCGCCTCCCTCTACCCTACTAGAAAACTACTTACATATTTGCTACTAAGACAGTACCCCAAACTTCTCAAATCTAATAGGTATCACACTCTCAACTAGGTTCTAACCTGTGTCCTATTACTGCAATTTTGCACCCCTGCGGATATTTTACAAGTATTCAAATGAAATGTACTTTGACTAACTCGTAGCACTTTTACTATATATTGGGTCCAATATAATATAATAATAAATACAAAATCTCATTAATCAAAATATAATATTTAAGCGTACTTTACGACAGGGCAATGCAGGGCGGCCTATATCTATAAACTAATAAGGCGGTTTACTTTATTTTTGTTTTTGTTTATGGCTTGAAAATTTACACATTATGAAAACAATTAAAATTTGTATAAAGGGCCTAGAAATGTGTGCAGAAAGGTCATTGAATATTTCTAGGAAATGTCGGATGTGTTTTTTTTTGTGATCATATTTACCGAAATCTATTTCAGTTAATGCCACTTTGCTAATGTCTTCACTAGTCCCGACAACACTGTTCCCACTTTTCTCGAGAGCACATCGTTCAAACTCGTAGTTATTACCTCTCACAGGAAGCATGCTACTAAGGCAGAACTTCAAAAGAGGTTCAAAGCTAATAGATATCACACCGCCAACCAGGTCAACCAGGTTCCAACCTCTGCCTCATTACTGGAATTTTGCATCCCTGCGGATGTTTTACAAGTATTTAGATGAAATGTGCTTTGCCGAACTTGTAGCAATTGTACCCCCTCGATGTGACTACACCCAATTAACCCGACAGGTGGTAAATTCTTGTTTTCAATTGTAGAGATCCCTAGATATCGGAAAGCTTTCTACTCTACTAGTTTCTTTTCCGCCCCCCCCCCAACTGACTTACCATGCAGAAATTTAAATGTAACGTTAATAGACATCTCGGCGCTCAAGTGGGCACATAGTTCCCATGTGTGCAATTCCCCAAATCGTAACCCCTTACGTATAAGTGGAAATAGAATGAATAAAAACATATAAAATAATGTGTAAAATCAGAAAACAAATGAATATGAAAACACTGATCCAGCCCCCGCTCCTCTCCATGTCAATCCGGCTCTGGGCGTTATTCACATGGAACGGGTATTCCCGAGGCAGTTTATTATGCCTCAAGGATGTCCACGTCAATCTCTGTGTGACGTCAGATTATGCTCCCCAGTATCGAGTTCTCCGCTACTGTAAATTCCAGCTCTTTCATGCTGGACAGATTCCAAATAACTTATGTCCAGCCTTTCTCGATGCCTACTTTTGTCAATACCTTTCCTGAATAGGATAATACACACACACACACACACACACACACACGCACACACACACACACACACACACACACACACACACACACACACACACACATATATATATATATATGTATATATGTTAGAGAATGGATAGAAATATATACATATATATATATGTATATATGTTAGAGAATGGATAGAAATATATATATATATATATACATATATATATATATATGTATATATGTAAGAGAATGGATAGAAATATATATATATATATATATATATATATATATATATATATATATATATATATATAAGAACAAGAAGTTAATAAAACATGTTAAAAATCCCTTTGAAAAGACTTAAAAATATTTAATTGCAAAAAGGAACCCTTCACCAGGCTATCCATTCACGTGAAATCACCTTTTTCTTCACCATATTCCCTCTGCTTCACTTTTTGTTATCAAGTAAGATCTATGACTTACTTGTAGTTTCATTAAATACTTTTGCCAGCAAAATCCTATCACGCATTTTGCTAAATCCTACCCTCTGCTGAGAAGGAAAGTATTTCGTCGAAACTCCGCGGATTAAGGACTATCTACTTATTTTGTGCTTTCTTTTTAAAATTAAATGTTTTTAACTCTTTTTCAAAGTGTTCTTTAACATGTTTTATTAACTACTGGTGCTTATTATAAGCTCTATTTCATATTTAGTTTTATCGAGCTTTTACCTCTGGTTGAGATTACTTTATAAATATTAACTCTTCAATATTTATAACATACTTTAGTTTCGCCATCTTGGATTATTTGGGCAAACTTAACTGTAATTCTTATATATATATATATATATATATATATATATATATATATATATATATATATATATATATATATATAGAACAACAGAGCAATATTCTTTTACAGACTGGATACAAAAGCACAGTTCTTTATTAAACCCCGGACAATGCCGATTCTTTCTGTTAGTTTCAAATAAAATAAAATGAGAAATTTTCAAATATATTTTGATTACACTGGACACTGTTTCTTCTGGCAAACATTTATACGTAGTGTTGTCGTGTATGTGTTCAACCGATATATAATTCATTGCGACGCCGTGTGCAACCTCAAATGCTTTCTGCTCTGGGAGATACTTAATGACTATCGATGACCTTGTTAACAAGAAGCCTGTGACTGATCACAAGCCGGAGAACGTTGCATTGAATCATTGTCCACATCTCAAGCAGACATCGCTGAGTAGGCATAGCAACGTGATTACGGCGTTGTTCGTCCTGAAAGGATCGTATTCTACTGCAACCCATGATTTGTGGCTGAGATGGGGAAGTTGATTGCACGTTCTGAGAGAGAGACAGAGAAAGAGAGAGAGAGAGAGAGAGAGAGAGGGGCATTGAGAGGAAGAAAAAAGAAAGAGAAAGATAATAGTATGTACTGTGCAAAAGCTGGAAAATGTATGCTTTATTTATTTTTTATGCTCCTTTATGCCACCAAGAACGCCTATGCGCCTGATATCGCTTCTTGCTAGAATATCGCTAACAATTAGATAAATCAGTTGCACGACGGGGAGGCTGCATACCTCGACCATTATAGTTCTAAGGTACATTCTGCCAATGTTAATGTCTTTCACACTATATATCGATAATCAGAAAATAAAAAATATAAAACTCTGCTTTATCGATATTTTCACGGCAAGTGCTCGACGAAAGTTTCACAAGAAACACTCATCTATCTGAAACCACTATTAATAATCTCCCCCACTCTTTATCTGTGCCTAAACCTAAACGTAAATTTCATGAACAAAGCTTCTTTCTTAGAACTGCGCGCCTGTGGAATTATCTTCCGTTTTCCTGCTGTCCAGCTTACTACAATATGGTTGTCTTCAAGTCCAACGTAAATAAGTTCTTGATGAGCCGGTCCACTTAAGTTAACAGGTTTAGCGAATTTCCATTACTAACGATTACTATATTGTCCAATTGACTACTGTACACTCTTAATCCTTATCCTCGAGTGGTGTCTGGGTCTTGATAAGTGGTTATGCCTATGTAAAAAATGGGAGGTATTAACCAGTTTAATAAGACTGATTCTGATGATTCAAAAGGGCGTCATTAAGACAATTTTAGTTTACGTTAATATAAAACAACAAACATTAATGTATATGAATTAAGATTCAGAAATGGGGACAAAACAAATGAATGCATCGGCTGCTAATTAATTAGAGAGATAATGACGTAGTGGATAGAGACGTTGAATCTCTACGGTTCAAGGTGAGCCAGCCAGAGGCTTAGTTGGTCAAAATGTGGCGAGCCGACAACAACTATGGAAGGCAGTAATTGCTGAGGATGCAGTAAAGAGATTCAGGGTTCCTATCCTACCGTGGTAACCACCTGATGAAGGCTAGATGAATCATTAGCCGAGACGTCGTTGGACAACAACTAAAAAGATGAGGATAATAATCCGCAATACATGAATAAATAACACTCACCTCGAAAAGCATTCCAATTCATTAAATAAGTCAAAACCACACACACACACACACACACACACACACATACACACACACACACACACACACACACACACACACACACACACACGTCAAAATTATTGTCCATGACTTAATGTCTATCGCAATAAAAACATCGTTTCCGAAACGATCGTACAAATTATTGACTTTGTTGTGTCCCTTCTTATGTAACAGATTTTTAATTTTTAATTTAAATTAGAATTTTAAATTATCAATCACATTACTAAATATTAAAATAGCGCTAGAATATTTGCCTATCGAGCTTATTATATATCTGCATTGCAACGAACACTGTTCTTTTCTTGTATTTTAATTAAATTAGTAATTTTACTATCACATTAAAATATAATCAGCTTTTTAGACTACTGTTCTAACCCCCTTTAAATTATATATATATATATATCTATATCTATATCTATATATCTATATATATATATATATATCTCTCTCTCTCTCTCTCTCTCTCTATATATATATATATATATATATATATATATATATATATATATATATAACATCGAGCCGCTTTGGGTAAATAAAGTATTATTTTATATACCAATACTGTGTCCGAGTTGATTGCTATTTACTGTTGTCGTTGAATGTTATTTATTTTTATTATAGAAAGAAGGTATCTACCTATACTTTGGTTACTTGCTTCTCCTTTTAATTGGCAACCAGCACAAATATTTATCACAAAGTTAGTTTGGATTAGAATCGAAAACATCAGCTTTAGCTTAGTTGTATCAATTGGATTTTTCAAATAATAACCGTGATTTTTCATAAAATCTTTTTTTTATATATTTTGGCTAGAGAAATAGATAAAGATTCTTATAAAAATAAATTATATTCATTTTTATTCATTAGAACAAATATTTTCCCGGTACGCCATACAGATATTTATTAAAAAAAATATTTTTTTTTAGAAGCAAAACACCGACTCCAGTTCCTTGGATTAAAAAAAAAAATAAACGTGGATTTTCATATGTACTTTTATGTTTATTAGCTAGATAAAAATGTAAAAATATTTTTTTTTCTGTAGAAATTGTTTTTTTTTTTGTAACTATAAAATTTGCGACACTGGCGTACATTTTGGCGTACTTTTTGGTGAACCAAAATGGCGGATTGAAATCTGGCATGTTGGCATGCTGGCGCCGAAAAAATAATTACCCGACGATTGGTATGCAAAGTAAGAAAACAGAGAATAGTTAATAAAGTCCGTCCCATGTCAAGAATGCTTTTCTACATAATAACGTACTATTTAGAAAAATAAGAAAATGTAACCTTGAATTACAAACATATTCTATAAGTAAACTGTATTTGGTATAACCTATTATCAAATATTTTTATAATAATTAAAAGAAAAATCAAGATTCCCATACACGACTATAGTATATATTACTAGCATTCCGCATGATATTGTCTGGTCATAAAATGCGCTTAAATATGATATTTTAATTAACGCAGATTTTATATTTATTATTATACTAGATTACCAGTGACCCGTTGGGTCAGTATGTTATATTATCTATGGAATTCATGTATAAGCGTGACACTTGTGACGTAAAGAAAATAGTTTTTATTTTTGACATAACAGAAACATTTCTATGAAATTATATTAAAATGAAAAATCACGGACGGGTCACGCAAACACGAAAAGAAAATCCCCCCTATTCGTGTAAAGTTACCTATTTTTCCGAATAATCGCTCAAAAATCGAAAATTAAACATGATTTTCCTACGAATCGAACGCCGACGAAAGTCATTTAGCAGCAAAAACGCACATGAACCTACCGATGAGAAATATAAGAATGAAAAACCCATATTGGAATCCTTCAACCAAGTTATAGAAACTTAAAGTCTAAAAAAAAGAAAAATATTTAATAAGACCTGAAGCAAAAAAATAAAACCTAAATAAATAAAATAAAATAAAACTAATATTGAAATAGATTCATAAATGTGTCAAAAAATTAACCATTCTTACACAACTATTTTGTATCTAGAAATGTAAACAAAAAATAAAAAAGAAGGAAGGAAGGAAAAGGGACGGATAAAGAGTAGTAGTAGTAGTAGTCGTGGCTTTACTACAATTGTTCTTATGTTTGTCAATGGGTTAAAGTTGTTTAGTTGTAAGAAAATAGCGACAGTATAGTTGTAATAAAGAATAGTTGCAAAACATCCCCACTTCCCATGTTAAATAATAATTTCGAAATAATAACGTTAATATTTCAGTGCGCAGGTCAAAATCTGCAAAAGAAGCGATTTGTGTTTATTTGTTTACGTTGTTATGGGTTAATGTTTATGCGTGCATGAACACCCGGATGTCGTAAACCGGAAAGTGGGTTACATCACTTGTTACAAGGTCATTTGATTTTTACAATTATATAGATTATATTGGACCCGATACATATTTATGATTTAAAAGTAAAAAAAAATGACTGGTGCACCACCACCGAGAATCAAAACCAAAACGTCTAGTTTACGATTTTCTTTTGTCCTTTGACGGTAATGATTGTACTACGAAGACATGTTTACTTCAAGGCTAAAAATTAAAACATGAACTAATAGCTATTACATTATGCATGCATATTCGTAATGCTGTCGTTTGACCTTCACCTCAAAAATTCAATTTTTTTAATTTACACACTTTTCCACCGATTTTCCCTGGCTAAAACCCAAATAGAAAGTTTCATGTCAATAGAATAAAAACTGACAGAGGAGTTTGGTAGGCAAAGACTTTTCAACAAATATATATATATATATATATATACATACATATACATAAATATATATAGAAAGAGGTTTGTGTTCACTATAACCTTTTTACGCAAATATTACGCAAGTATAAATCATGTAGAATATCTGCATGAATATAATTACACGTAATAGTTAACTAAAGATGATAATTCCATAAAAAACGGGGGAAAAACCAATAGGGAATTAATTAAAATGAATGATTAAAAGTATATGCAAATTAGCTAGATGCAATTGCTCGAGCCATAAATAACAGAGTTGTATTTTCTTTTTAAATCATTTGTTTTTTTTACATGGGGGTCACCACTTATCAAGGCCTGGAGGCCACTCATGGATAAGGGTTATTGCGTGTACAGTAATCACTGAGATAGTATTGCAGTAATCATTAGTATTGGAGATTTGATAGAGTATCTTACTTAAGGGGGCGGTTTGTCAGGAATTTGTTTATGTTGGATTTGAAGACATCCAAGATGTAGTTAGGTGGGAAACAGGTAAACGGAAGAGAGTTCCACAGTCGTGCACTTCTGAGAAAGAAGCTCTGCTCATGGAATCTCCGTTTGGATTTAGGCACAGATAAAGAGTGGGGAAAATTATTGACAGTAGTTTCAGCCAGACGACTGTTTTTAAATAAATAGAAAAAGGGTATTTTAATAGGAATATCAATACATAACACCCCCAAATTTATAGGAGTATAGATTTATATATATATATATATATATATATATATATATATATATATATATATATATATAGTTATATATATATATATATATATGTGTTACATAATACATAGTATAATGTTCCTATTAGTTAAAAGCTGCCCTGTTAAGAAAGGAATAAGTAAAACTAAAATACTTATACAGTATGAGGAACAGATAAAAATCACATATCAATTAAAACGTCTTAGATATACTTACTTATCATACAAAAAAAAATATCCTCACCAACAAATAAGAAACTTTTATCGATTAGAATTTGAATTAGAGAAAAAAATATTTTTGTCAATCCATCATTCATTTATTATTTGTTTAAATGACAGACTGACTTATCTCTGCTTGCTTTATGGGTATTTTCTATCTCCTCAATGCCGATCGGCGAATTACAATTAAATTCATTTTTCTTTTCAATTAAAATTCTACTCAATATTTTTTACATCATTTTTGGTGTAGAACTGGAATTTTGATTTGTATATTGTATGAACATCAAATTTTGATTTTCATATTGTATGAACATCAAATTTTGATGTTCATATTGTATGAACATCAAAATTAGCAACGATTTCTGAGTGTCAATAGACAGTTGTTTATATTTTGCTCTTAGTGCATTTACTTTTTTCCTTTTCTTTCATTTATCGCCACCAATTTAATCTAAGCTACCCACAGAACGACAGAAATCCACAGTTTGAAGAAAAAAAAAAACAAACAAAAAACAAAACAAAAACACTGCTTTAGTGTAAGTTGCTTTCTGGATGCAGGAAAAGATAGAAAATGTAATTTTAATATTTTGCGTCCTGAGGTGAAGTCTGCAATGATGCTCGTCTTAAGTGTCACTTAAGATGGAAATAGATGCATGCGTAGTAATATTCTATGACGTTAAAGATAATTTCACGTCTCTCTTCTAAACCATCGAAGTTGCAAGAATCACTCATCTTTACAATATAGAGGTTAGCCGCCTAGTACATTCAATGATGTCGCCAGTTATATCTTATTTATGTTTGATAATGATTGTCAGGCGCGGTTGAGTCTCCATCTGGTAAGCAGGTCGGCCGCGTTGTTAGTTGAGCTTTTTAAGACAATTCTAGCGCATGCGCAAGGTGGACACAACCCAAATCATTCTGTGGAAATCAGTAACGGGAAGGAAAGCTGAAATAGATATCAATGCGGGTGTGTTTCAGGGGCCGAATAATATCCCTGTAATATTATATTATCATAAAAACCACCCTGATAAAATACTGTTTAATATAAGTATATTTGCTGATGGCATCGCACTTTATCATAGACATTAGGGAAAAACGAATGTACACATAACCAAAGCAATAGCAGTAACTATCGTATTATTGATTTTTTATAGATGCTGATGTTATTGGTCTTATTAAATTTTCAGTTAGTGAATATTTGGATTTAATTAAGATGTTTTGGATAAATTGTATGGAATGATGTCTGATATAAATGAAAAGAGATTGCAGAAAGGCTTAGAAAAATAAGTTGAAGTTGAGAAAATCTAATATTCATTTCAATTTAGACTGTAGAACGTAGATAAAAGGCCTAACAATAAAGTTATCATGGAATGCAAAATCTATGAGTTAGAATGAATGGTGGAGTCGTGCTAGTTGTGACTGAATATAAGTGCTTAAAGTATATTAAATAGTGTTTTAAAAATGGGGGTTAAATGCAATACGGTGCAAATTACTAACTTACAAAATCTCTAAATTATGAATTATAAATTCTAAAAATAAAACTAGGGAGCTAAAAGTTGACATATAGTACAGAAAACATGTACTTGGTAAGATGGGGAGGAAGAACGTTTTACCATAGAAAAATTGCCAATTCACAAGATTGAAGAATTCAAAATGAACATCATAGGTTATATATAAAAAAGAGAAAGCAAGTATTTTGAACGAAATAAAATTATGTATATATCTTCCAATAGGGGAGTTTTTTATGGTCGTGTGCATAGTTGCATATGTTATTTAAAAATGGCTGTATTTAAGTTTTCTCTTGCATTGTGAGAGCAATTCACTTTTAATATCCATTGTAATGCTAGGGACAGTAAGCATTTTAACAGCCTTGGAAATGCAAGGATTACACATTTTAGACTCTGGTGTGAAAGATTAAGGCTTTTTCAGTATATCTCATTCAATAGAATAAGGACTCTTCCTTAATGTTAGGTTTTTAATTAAAGTGCCTTTTTTACTATGTAAAAACTTTCCACCTGAGAATAGATTAAGCAAAATAATTAATAAGAACTTAGTAAAACTATCTTTCTCTACCTCCGCCAACTTAGCCAACACTATAATACGCTCTAATAACAGGAAAAGAAGCAAAATAATGAATAATAATGAGTCAGCACCGGCTGAACGTGTCTGAGAGAGAAATTGTAACTGCAGAATACCTTCCACTCTCCGTTAGGTGACAAATGCTTAACATCAGAAATAGTGTACAAATGTGAGATTAAGACTGATAATATTAAGAAGGTATATCTTGGGGCCACAGTTTGGGGTTTAAGGAAATATACAGAAACCATGTTGTATTCTTCAAAAATGAAACGGAGATTGAAATTAATAGAGACGGTGTTAATGATAGAAGCGGGGTGGTACAAGAATTATAATCAGAAATAAAAAGGGAATACAACTGCATTAGGTGATTGGGTCAGGGAACTTCATAGAAACAAAAGAAGATTTTGAATTGAAACGGTCAATAGTAGATAAGAGTAGTAAGTATAGACCTGGGAAACCAAAAAGGTGCAATCTGTGTTTATTTGAAGCCTTCTACATAGTAAATTCTAAAGAAGAAATATTAAATAAAAGGCTGGATGTCTTCATAGGAACATATTTTTGCTATCACATCTTAAATGTAGCAGCGAGAGAAACACACATTCTGGGAAAAATAAAGGTTCTTGAATGTAAGGCCAAAGTTAATATAGAGTTAAATAGCTAATAATGATGTAAATTAGATGTGATAATTGATTAAAATTTAGCAAGCCACTCTGGCATGTAATATTCTACACTAGAAACACATTTTTAGAAATAAAGACGATGGATTATTAGATAAGATATTTAGATCTATAAAAAAGATTAACAAAGATTAGTAATATTGTTTCAAAACTGGGGACACAATTTTAGTCCTAGTGATGCTGAAATAGTTGATACCGTTTCTAGATCAATAAAATAGCTTAACAAAAATTAGCAATATTAATTCAACAAGAGAAAACAACAAAATATATTAGTAATGAAAGAATGGGGGTTAATTGTGAAACTTGGAAAATACTACTCTTGTTCTGAACGATTAAATCCAAAAAAACCAAGGTGAACTAAAATTGTACTAAAATGTATATTGAGCTAAAGAATATATTTATTAATAGAATACTTATTAATGGGATATGTATTATTATTAGATAATTATTTAAGAACTTACTTCCCGAATTGATATTATTTGAATTAAAACCACGCATAACCTCAGAAAATTATGGTTGGATGGCAAACGTAGGTTAAATATTTTGTAATAAAATCAGTATCATGGATAAGATATGCATTACCAACTTGAATAGGTTAGCCTAGTTTTAATTGGATTTGTTTAATCAATAATTAAATCATAAATGCATATTAAGAATTTACCAAACCTAGAAACTTCAATATTAAAACATCGAACGGCTTGAATTACTTCCCTTTCAACGTTTTGGATACATATTAGGTTTTTGGTAGCTTATAATTCTACTAAACCTTTAAAATTTCGAACGTACAGAGTTACTCCCTTTCTACATCTAAAATATCCGATAATCGTAAATCTTAATAGATAAGAATGAAAGAAAATACAAAATAAAAAATAAATTGAGATCCTAAATTTTAAATGAAGAGTGAGAATAACCTAAGTATAAAGTAATGTTAAACTTTCTTTCCTTATTGAATAAGTTTTAAACAAAATTTTTTTTTAAATCACATAAATAGGTCAGCCGATATATTTTGTAAATAAACAAAGCAAATTCCAGATACGAAAATAATATAGAATCAATTAATTGATTAGCCCGAATTAGAAAAAAAAATTAAATTAAATAAAGAAATAAAGAAACTTGATTTAAAAAATCAGTGAATAGTACTAATAAAATATATTAAATGGATATAGGTAATTAGTGGTAACATTGTATGATAATCTATTTGAATTTTTTTAAAATGGAGATACGAACATAGATAAATATATAAATCTTTAAAAAATACTTTGCAAGGATGAGATATAGGTAAATTTTTTTCGCTTGTTTTCTTTTTCTTATAAGGGAAATGGTTTCCATAATATTTTATTGTTAAAGTGTTTTTTATTCAATAAGTCCGAAGAACGGCTGTACTTGTGAACATTTTCAAACGACATAATGTTTGAATTTGTCCGAATAGTCTTGAAAAATTGTAACTAGCGATGACATACACTATTTGTTGAGAAAATAGTAGTTTGCTTGAAGCCTTGCTGGTAAAGGAATATATGGAAGTTTAAAAGCCAAAAGCAATGCAGAAAGGACGGGAATCATGAAAGTAAAGAAAAGAAAAACAAACAAGTAGACGGGTATGTTTGAGCAGAGATATGTCTAACTGTTTATTCATCTTTCATTCCTCACCTCGTTGTATAATTATTTTGCAACCAAGTTGTTGTTATGTCCGTTCGTGGTATGGACGTTTGATTAATTTCGAGAGAAAAACACCCCCTCTTTTCAAAAAGAAAACAAAAGTATATGTATATGTATATATATGTGTGTATACATTTGTCTGTTGCAGATATTGTCGGTGTGAAACCCTAAGAAAAAACCCTGTTTTAAATACTATCTAAAATTTAGAAAAGATTATTCATTATTTGAGCCTCAATAAACACAGATTTCAACAGTGATTGGGTATTCGTTTTCCAGCCTGATTATCTATTAAATAAAGTGAAGTAACTCTGATATTTTAATTCCCTTATGCCGACTAATTTTTCTAAGAAATCGATAACAGTGAATATGTGTGTATGTCCAGAAAGATGAATGGGCTATGTGAAGAATAAAGAGGAGGATGGGGACAGATATTGAGAAAATGGGGTAGCGAAAAAGAGAGTTATATAAGTTTTAATAGAAATGTTACACCCTTGCCCCAGGCAACGCCATGTATCTCGAATAGTGATAAGATATAATGCAAAAGTCGAACGGGAAACCATACGGGCTTATATTTGGTTCAACTGAGTGGTTGTTCAAGTATTGTAGTTGATTTTTAGTATTATTTCACACAGTGATTTATGGGACAATGAATGTTGCTATGAGCTCCATGGATTTATTGTCGTTATCGAACGTGATTATCAGCGAAAAGCCCACGAGGCTGCTTCTAATACTATGACAAATTATTCTCTTTTGTTGTTGTCAGTATACAGAATCCTGATACGCAGTGCAATCACTAATAAAGGCAGCATAAACTTGAAAACCAATCATAAACAAAACTATGTCATAGCAGAAACCGGATACTGGTACCTGGGGCGAAGATCTTATTCATGCAAAGTCTAAGGGGAATACACTTCATTGCAACTTGCAACCCATATGAGTTTTATATTAAAGTTGTTCCACTAATAATGCTTTTAAATGTTTATCTTCCTGGAACGGCGGGCAGAAGTCACATACGATAAGCAAAGTGGGATATAAAAAGTATTCTGATTGACTAAAAAATGTCTGAGCAATAAACTAACTCCTTTTAGCAGGGTTAAAAGGTAAAGCCTGGGACGGTTGACTTGTTGGGGACAGGACGGTCTTCCGTATTTTAGACGATCCGATCCCCATGTATATTAATGGTGAAATGAATATATTTGGTGGTAGAGAAATGTAAAAGGCGAAAGGTCGCATAATGAAGACGAAAATATATATATATATCAACGAAACAAATGCAATTTATTTGCATAAATATACAGGAAAGAGGATAGAAGAATGAGAGTTCATAAGAGTAACGTTACTTGTGAGAGGCTGGCGGTAGCCAGGAGCATTGTGGTGGACCACTGCCACCGGAGCGGTGGTTCGTCACATCTTGACTGGTCGAGCGTTCAGCGGAAAAGAGGGTGAAATAAGAGAAACAGGAAGTGACGTAGGTAGGTCGCTCTTCAGAGTTAAAGGGCGATAATTGAGTTAGGCTGAGAGTGTTCAACTCCCACAGACTTCCTAGAATTGCACAGCCAACTCAGAGCAAACCACCTCCACGATTGCTTAGACTTGGTATTTGTTGCTCTCAACAGCAAGAAGGTGCCACACAAGTAAGAGAAGTAGGTGAGAGTTAAGTTGGGTGATCTGACCTTTTAAACCTTGCTTGGGTAGTCCCATCGGTATTTCCGGTCAGGACGCTCAGGCGAGAGAGTTAAGTTATTTTAAGCATAGCTAGAGGGAGACAGTCGAGATTAATTTCTTTATTAAGCGTATTAGTGACAACTCGTTATTGCACTTCTTTTTTTTGATTACACAACGAAAAATAAATTCCATTAACACTATTGGGAGCTTTTTGATTGAATCTTTAAAAGCAACATTGAGTCTGGTCAGTAAGAGATGGGTGACAATTTGGAAATATCAGACGCTCTATGTAGGAGACACCGACATTTACCTGTAAGGACTGAACAACATTATTGTTATCTCTCCTAACTGAGATATACACGGCACGGCATTTAATATTCCCATGATGCTCTCTCTTTCAGAGGAAGCCGGTTCATCAAGTTTGGGTGAATGTTGCTGTTAAAAAAAGTGGACACATATACGAGAAAAGTTGCGGAAACAATGATCTATACTCCTTGAAACGACCGAAAAGACACTTTTCACAAAAAAAAAAAAAAAAAAATGCTACGTCAGTATCAACGATATAAAAATAGTTTTGCGGAATTATTTTCGGTGCAGTCCAACAAACTACCCCGTTTAAATGATGTACGCATGTGTATAATTTAGGTGTGGTTTATTATTGGCGTGCTAAATAATGACATAACGAATTTGCATGTGCATAATTTAGGTGTGGCTTATGACTGGTGTACAAAATAATGACATAACAATTTGCATGTGTATTATGTTGGTGTGTTTTATGATTGGTGTGCATAATAATGACATAACTAATAAGCATGTGTATAATTTAGCTGTGGTTTATTATTGGTGTGCAAAATAATGACATAACAAATTTTTATGTGTATAATTTGGTGTGGTTTATTATTAGTGTACATATAATGACATAACTAGTTATTATGTGTATAACTTGGTGTGGTTTATGATTGGAATACACAAAATGACATAACTAAGTTTTATGTGTATAATTTGGTGTGGTTTATTATTAGTGTACATATAATGACATAACTAGTTATTATGTGTATAACTTGGTGTGGTTTATGATTGGAATACACAAAATGACATAACTAAGTTTTATGTGTATAATTTGGTGTGGTTTATTATTAGTGTACAAATAATGACATAACTAGTTTTATGTGTATAATTTGGTGTGGTTTATTATTGGTGTACAAAATAATGACATAGCTAATTTTTATGTCAATAATTCGGTGTTGTTTATAATTTTATTATTTTTTCAAACGGTGGTCTCCACTTATCAAGGCCCGGAAGCCAATCAGGGATAAGGGTTATTGCAAGTACAGTACGTTAGTGTGAAGACTTGATGAAGTGTTTACTTAAGGGAGCAGTTCATTAGGATTTTGTTAACGTTGGACTTGAACACATCAAAATTGTAGTCAGGTGGGAAGCACGCAGATGGAACAGAGTTTCACAGGAGTGCAGTTCTAATAAAGAAGCTTTGTTCATGGAATCCGCGTTTTCATTTAGGCACAGATAAATAGTGGTGGAAATTTTTCACAGTCGATTCAGCAAGACGGGTGTTTTTCGTGAAAGATTGGCGAGGGGGGCCAGAGATTGGAGTTCAGACGAGCACCTGTCATGGATATAACGATAAAACAAGGTAGGCTCGCAACATCTCTTCTGTGGGAGAGAGGTTGCAGGGTAGAGAAAAGGGCATCCCACACTAAGCCACGATGTCTATTTTGTACTCTATCAAGGGAGGATAGGCCGTTTTTAGCAGCTCCTGCCCAGATATGGCAGCATTATTCAATCCTTGGACGTACTTGGCTTTTATATAGATAGAGAATTGCATCAGTAGTGAGATATCTTCTGGAGCAGTAGAAGGATCCCACCATCTTTCCAGCGACCTTGGCAACAGACCTGATGTACGTGTTCCATTTCAGATCAGGAGTAAAGGCCAAACCCAGAAGCTTGTCAAAATACGAGGCCTTTTCCAGACGAGAGCGATCCATGTATAGGTGTACAAAATAATGACATAACTAATTTTTATGTGTATAATTTGGTGTGGTTAATTGTTGGTGTAGAAAATAATGACATAACTAATTTTTATGTGTATACTTTGGTGTGGTTAATTATTGGTGTAGAAAATAATGACATAACTAATTTTTATGTGTATACTTTGGTGTGGTTAATTATTGGTGTAGAAAATAATGACATAACTAATTTTTATGCGTATACTTTGGTGTGGTTAATTATTGGTGTAGAAAATAATGACATAACTAATTTTTATGTGAATAATTTCGTATAGTAAATTATTTGTGTACAAAATAATGACATAACTAATTTTTATGTGTATAATTTGGTATGGTTAATTATTGGTGTACAAAATAATGACATAACTAATTTTTTTGTGAATAATTTGGTATGGTTAATTATTGGTGTACAAAATAATGAAATAACTAATTTGCATATGTATAATTTTATGTGGTTAATTATTGCTGTAGGAAATAACGACATAACGAATTTTTATGTGTATAATTTGGTGTGGTTAATTATTGGTGTACAAAATAATGACATAACTAATTTGCATGTGCATAATTTTGTGTTGTTTATTATTGGTGTACAAATAACTACATAACTAATTTTTATTTGTATAATTTGGTGTGGTAAATTATTGGTGTGCTAAATAATGGCGTAACTAATTTGCATGTGTATAATTTGGTGTTGTGTATTATTGGTGTACAAATAACTACATAACTAATTTTTATTCGTATAATTTGGTGTGGTAAATTATTGGTGTGTTAAATAATGAGAAAACTAATTTGCATGTGTATAATTTCTGTGTGGTGCATTATTGGTGTACCAAATAATGACATAACGTGTTTTTATGTGAATAATTTTGTGTTGTTTATTATTGGTGTATAAAATAAAGACATAACTAGTTTTTATGTGAATAATTTGGTGTGGTTTATTGTTAATGTATAAAATAAAGACATAAGTAGTTTTTATGTGAATAATTTCGTGTGGTATATTATTTGTGTACAAAATAAAGCTATAACTAGTTTTGATGTGAATAATTTGGTGTGGTTAATTATTGGTATACAAAATAATGACATAACTAATTTTTATGTGTATAATTTGGTGTGGTAAATTATTGGTGTACAAAATAATTACATAACTAGTTTTTATGTGTATAATTTGGTGTGTTTTTTTATTGGTGTACAAAAAACGACATAAGCAGTTTTTATGTGAATAATTTGGTGTGTAATTATTGGTTTACAAAATAAAGACATAACTAATTTTTATGTGAATAATTTTTTGTTGTTTATTATTGGTATACAAAATAATGACATAACTAATTTTTTTGTGTATAATTTTGTGTTGTTTGGTATTCGTGTAAAAAATAATGACATAACTAATTTTTATGTGAATAATTTGTTGTTGTTTATTATTGGTGTACAAAATAACAACATAACAAATTTGTATGTGTATAATATGGTGTTGTTTATTATTGGTGTACAATTAATGACATAACTAAGTTTTCTGTGTATAATTTCGTGTGTTTTATTATTGATGCACAAAGTAAAGACATAACTAATTTTTATGTTAATGATTTGGTGTTGTGTATTATTGGTGTACAAAATACTGACATAACTAATTTTTATATGAATAATTTGACATAACTAATTTTTATATGAATAATTTGGTGTGGTTTATAATTGGTGTACAAAATAATGACATAACTAATTTTTATGTTAATAATTTCGTGTGGTTTTTAATTGGTGTAGAAAAAACGACATAACTAATTTTTATATGAATAATTTTGTGTTGTTTATTATTGGTGTACAAAATAACGATATAACTAGTTTTGATGTGAATAATTTTGTGTTGTTTATTACTGATGTACAAAATAACGACGGAACTAGTTTTTATGTGAATAATTTGTTGTTGTTTATTATTGGTGTAGAAAATAATTACATAACTAGTTTTTGTGTGTATAATTTGGTGTGGTTAATTATTGGTATACAAAATTATGACATAACTAATTTTTATGTGAATAATTTGTGTGTTGTTTATTATTGCTGTAGAAAATAATGACATAACTAATTTTTATGTGAATAATTTGGTGTTGTTTGTTATTGCTGTAGAAAATAACGACATAACTAATTTTTATGTGAATAATTTGGCGTTGTTTATTATTGCTGTAGAAAATAATGACATAACTAATTTTTATGTGAATAATTTGTGTTGTTTGTTATTGCTGTAGAAAATAACTACATAACTAATTTTTATGTGAATAATTTGGCGTTGTTTATTATTGCTTTAGAAAATAATGACATAACTAATTTTTATGTGAATAATTTGGTGTTGTTTGTTATTGCTGTAGAAAATAACGACATAACTAATTTTTATGTGAATAATTTGGTGTTGTTTATTATTGCTGTAGAAAATAATGACATAACTAATTTTTATGTGAATAATTTGGCGTTGTTTATTATTGCTGTAGAAAATAATGACATAACTAATTATTATGTGAATAATTTGGTGTTGTTTATTATTGCTGTAGAAAATAATGACATAACTAATTTTTATGTGAGTAATTTGGTGTTGTTTATTATTGCTGTAGAAAATAACGACATAACTAATTTTTATGTGAGTAATTTGGTGTTGTTTATTATTGCTGTAGAAAATAATGACATAACTAATTATTATGTGAGTAATTTGGTGTTGCTTATTATTGCTGTAGAAAATAACGACATAACTAATTTTTATGTGAATAATTTTGTGTTGTTTATTATTGCTGTAGAAAATAACGATACAACTAAGATTTATATGTATAATTTGGTGTTGTTTATGTTTGGTATGCAAAATAATGATATAACTAATTTTTATGTGAATAATTTGGTGTTGCTTATTATTGCTGTAGAAAATAACGACATAACTAATTTTTATGTGAGTAATTTGGTGTTGTTTATTATTGCTGTAGAAAATAATGACATAACTAATTATTATGTGAGTAATTTGGTGTTGCTTATTATTGCTGTAGAAAATAACGACATAACTAATTTTTATGTGAATAATTTTGTGTTGTTTATTATTGCTGTAGAAAATAACGATACAACTAAGATTTATATGTATAATTTGGTGTTGTTTATTTTTGGTATGCAAAATAATGACATAACTAATTTTTATGTGAATAATTTGGTGTTGCTTATTATTGCTGTAGAAAATAACGACATAACTAATTTTTATGTGAGTAATTTGGTGTTGTTTATTATTGCTGTAGAAAATAATGACATAACTAATTATTATGTGAGTAATTTGGTGTTGCTTATTATTGCTGTAGAAAATAACGACATAACTAATTTTTATGTGAATAATTTTGTGTTGTTTATTATTGCTGTAGAAAATAACGATACAACTAAGATTTATATGTATAATTTGGTGTTGTTTATTTTTGGTATGCAAAATAATGACATAGCTAATTTTTATGTGTATAATTTGGTGTTGTTTATTATTGGTGTACAAAATAATGACATGACCAATTTTTTTGAATAATTTGGTGTGGTGCATTATTGGTGTACAAAATAACGACATAACTAATTTGCTTACGAAGGTACCGTAAATCATTATGATGGGATTTAATTAGTAACGAAAAGAAAACAAAAAAACATTACTCTCGCGTGGAATCTATCAATGATTAACGTCCTTGGTGTGTGTGCTGTTTTTAGATTTGCATTTAAAATGTAAAACTTAACTTCAACTCCTGAAGTAACCGGAAAAGATTATTTTCGTGAAGTGTGTTGTTTCTCCATTTTCAACATTTTCTATATGAACACCCTTAAAGAACATAGGCATCCATCAACACTTATATTGCTTAAACTACTTTGTAATTTAATGGAGTACAACCTCAGTGCTCATTTTATTTTCAACTTTGAGAATTCTTCGCTATGACACAGATAAAACAAATTTTCAAGAACAACCAAAACGTTTGGATTACTTGATACTTTTCTTCGACTAAGAGTTATGTTAACAGAATGTGTATTTGTGAATTAATAATTAATTTATAAATATGATTATATTGATTTAAATTAAAAAAAGTCCTGTATATTATATAAAATAAATAAAATGTTCTCTTTATATTGTTTATCTTTTTCAAAACTGTTCACATATTAACATACCGGTGATTGGAGAAATTTAGTTCCTTTTATGTGATATAGGGTTAGAGATTTTTTTGCCAATCTTGTCTCGAGGTTATGTCAGATTACCCATTAATTTAATATATAAATAAATACATTACGAATACATTTATAAACTTAATGAAACAAACTTTAATGAAATAACCACGAATCAAATAAAGTATATTGCCAAAGCAATTTTCTTTAATATGAGAACCGCGATTCATATATAATCAATTTTTTTAATTAAAATATACAAATAGAAAAATAACTACTAATAAAAATCATTAAAAAAACATCGATTCTGATTGATAATCGTTTATTTAAATTTCTCCCTTTTTAATCTTCTGCGAAGTTGCTGTTCCGCTCGTCATTTTGAATGTTGACTTCCATCCGTTAACATTTTTTTAAAATAGTTATCTAACTTGAATAAAGATTGTCAAACAAAAAGAAAGTCTAATTGATTTTATTTCTTTTATGTGTGTTTTTCTTTTTTCTGTTGTAGACGTGTTTTCGAAACTTAATGAAATTTAATAGAGTACATAGCCGAAGAAAATATCTTTAAAAGGACAATATTGCAGCTACATCAAAATTAATTTAAATAAATAATTACCGAACGAAGGCATCGAACATTTACTTCTCACTCATATCAACTTTTTATGTGATTTGATTAAACCAATTCGTCTAATATCCACCTTTGTGCAACTTCATTTATCAAATAGTAATAATAAACGTTGCTCTCGATAACTTGATTCCATTTGTCAAATATATAAATACACCGTTTGTAAATTTTATTATGTGAATGGCAATTTAACTAATGTTCAATTTTCTCCTATGATGTTAACCTAAGGCCATTTAAATAGTTTTGTAATCCACGTAATAAGCGATAATCTAAGGGAGTTAGGTCAGGAGAATATGCAGGATGTGGCAATATTTCTAAAGTACACTCTCCCAGAAGATCTTTAATCAGTAGTGCTATGTGAAAACTAGAATTATCATAATGAAATATGATTTCATTTCTATTGACTAAAAAGCGTTGTTTTGGCTGAGAATATTGCAGATAAATATAAATGGGGTTTTAACAATCAAAACGAAAAAAGTCATAAGTTAATCGTAATAATTATGTTTAATTAATAATATGCATAAAAAGTGGCTGGCTACCTTTTTCATCTAAAACCAAACTTCTATCTTTGCATCATCAACGTTCTGAGCTCTATCTGGCATCAGTTGAAATGAATGGCTTTCGTCTTAGGGAGGCTCCATGTTTTGACAAGCTTCTGGGTTTTACCTTTACTCCTGATCATAAGTGGAATACGTACATCAAATCCGTTGCCACGGTCGCTGGAAAAATGATGGGATCGTTCTATCGATCCAATAGATATCTACCTGCTGATTCAATTCTCTATTTATATAAGAGCCAGGTACGTCCAAGGATGGAGTATTACTGTCAAATATGGACAGTAGCTGCTAGGAAGATCTTATTCTTCCTTAACAGGATAAGGTGGTCTTCAGACTTCCTAGTGGGTGATCCCCCTTTCTCTTCCCTGCAACCTCTTTCTCATAGAAGAGATGCCGCGAGTCTCTGTTTTATCGTTATTTTCATAGCAAGTGCTCGTCTGAGCTCCAATCTCTCGCCCCCACCTAGCCAAACATTTACGAGAAAACCCTATTTATAATTCCCCCACTGTTTATCTATGCCTAAACCGAAACGTAGATTCCATGAACAGAGCTTATTTCTAAGAATTGCACATTTGTGGAAGCTGACTAACATATGGCTGTCTTCAAGTCCAATATAAACAAGTTCTTAATGAGCCGTTCCACTTAAGTAATCCAATGTACCAAATTTACACTTCTAACGATTACTATGATATTGTCTTTTTGACCACTGTAACCCGTTACCACTTATCCTCGAGTGGCCTCTGGGCCTTGATAAGTGGTGATTTCTTTGTAAAAAATTTTTTTTTTAACATAAATTACAATGTTTTTCATTGCTCCTTCTACAAACCGGCAAAATTTTTTGTACAAGCAATATACTTTGCATTATACATTCAATAATTAGACTTAATTCCTAAAGCCTATTACTGTTTATTTATAGGTAACAACAATGTTACCTTTACATATTGTTTTTGTTATTTTGATAGATGTAAAATATTGGCGTATTTTTATTTATTTAAGGTATTTGCCATGAGAGAACACTTCTTTTTTCATCCAGATGTGTTTTTAAGGCGTAACGCATCTCTCTGGGCAAGGCTGGGCAAGGCTGGGACAAAAATCTAAAATCCGATTCTTCTAAGACGATTTCGTCGGCGGGGATGAAAATCGATGCAGACAGAGGCACACCTTAAAACACTGTGCTGATCAATCGGGGAAATTACGTCGAAGACAAACATCTGATTTATCTATTAGGTATTGATCCGATTGATATTGTGCAAGGAAAACGAGCTGTGTGAATACTCAAGGCCAACAGCAAATCGGGGCGAAAGACGGAAAAGCACGAAATGTTCAAATGGAACAACACAGGTTCTGTAAAACTAATCCAACTACAGTAATTACAGTCATGCATTGGTCATAATACACACACACATGTATGACTACTTCATTTAATCACATAAATTAATGTAGGAAAGTATGCATAAACTTTAAGTATTTACTTCAAGAGTGCTCAATACATAGATAGAGCTAGGTAGTAAGTTATGCCATATATATTTTTATAACTATATATATATATATATATATATATATATATATATATATATATATATATATATATGAAAGTGAAAGTGTCTGTGTGTGTCCCGGGCAACGCTGGGCTGAAATGCTAATATATATATATATATATATATATATATATATATATATATATATATATATATATAAGGCACTGAGTGTCGGTGCGTTTCTGTGCTACATATAAACTCCGAAACGGTTGGGATGATGAGAGGCATGGCAGGAGTAATTAAGTCAGAACACTAGAGTTGATTGGTCAAATAAAAAGCTTTATGGATAAGGATTGCCCGTCTCCATAGAAACAAAAAATGCACAGTTTGATGTCAGTGTGGGAACTGTACACACACATATTTACGAAGAACTGAAGATGCGGATGATTTACACAAATGCACAAGTCCACAACTCCATCCTTGTCACAGATTATTTGACCAAGATGAGCATCAAGACAGTTCCCCACCCTCCCTATAGTCCAGACCTTGCTCCCTGTGACTTTTGGTTATTCCAAAAGTTCAAAGAAAACCGTAGAGGTTGTCATTATGAGAATTAAGGGGATTAAAGAGGCTGTGACTTCCATGTAGCCTTCCAGTAGTAGTTAGAACGGTACAACTAGTCGGATGAGAATACTTCGAAGGGGACTAGAGTTTCATGTGTGTAGTATCAGTAAAAGTGGCCATACGAAAAAAAAAATATTGAAGACATCTCGTAAAGCATCATCTAAACGATCCAATTTAACAATTCTCATCTAATTAGAATTATTAACGTGTCCTGAGACGAATTTTCTAACAATGAAGCGAGATGTTGAAAAGCATCCAGGGAAAATACAAATATAAGGAGCGACTTGAATAATACTGAAACCAAATAGTGAGTAGTAGGAGATATTTTAGAAGGAAGAAATAAGATTAAGAAAGACCGGATAATAGAATCGAAGACGGAATTGCGCTGAACCAACACTATTTTAGGATTTGCTTGTCTTTATCACAACCGGTGGCGGCTCCTATCACCTCCAAGTGATTCGTCATTCGCCATGGTATAGCCGTTAGTTACTCAATGTCACCTGGTCTCTTGCGGAAATCTCGCATTGTTTTTCATCACCTCGAGACTTGATTTCGTCAATCGTAGACTTTCATTTCCGGTCCGTGTTGGCCAAATTGACAAGCAGGTGCGCTGCCTCTTCCCCGGAAGCTCTCTCTGACTCGATCTGACCTATGTCTCTTTTATTAATCGACAAAGTTAGGTTCTCAGCCATTAGAAAGGTTAGGATTGAACGCCCAAGGTTATAGAAAGAATTGCAGCTACCTGTCAAAGCAAAGAAATCAATTAGAACTCTAATTGACTTCGAAGTATTAGCGCTTTTTTCCCCCGATTTCTAAGTATGATTTTGACGTTATACAGATGGTGATTGATAATGCAGGTGAAGGGACAAATAAAAGTCTTTGTAGGTGTTTTCAGCTTTCAGATTTTACTATAATGGAGACTCGGTGATTGTTTACTAAAAGAGACTTAGTTTACCTTGGATTTGGTTTATGTTTTTTTTGGGGGGGGGCGGCAATTTTTATTACAAATTCACCTCAAACAAGGCACAGTGCCACTTTGATGTTACAGGGGTACTATGTAGGGAGTTGAGCAGCTTCATGTCTGTTCACATTACACTTAAACTTCTGCATGTCAGTGCAGTTGGAAAGCAGGAACCCAAAAGGGAGTTCTAAAGTCTAGCAGTTCTGGGGAAGATACTATTAGAGTAAAAGGCTTTCTTACATCTAGGGATCTCAACTGTGAAGGGGTGGGATTTGGCTACTTATCGCGTTTGTTGGGGGTTATTTACATCGAAGGGGTACAAGTGCTTGTAGTTCGTCGGAACATTCACCATTAAAATACTTATGAATCATTTAATACCGAATCATATTACCTACCTTCAACAATTACATGTATATCAATACTTGACAAACGTTAATATACTTTATATATATATTTGAAAAGGAAAATGGAAACATTCAATTTTTTGTACATTTTAAATCAAAATGCTAGTATTGTCATAATAAAGGATGAAATTCAACTGCCGATACAGTATGACCACTTTTAAACATTGGAAACCATTCGATTGATGAAAAGGTTTTGGGTAATATGCCATATGCGTTAGTTTTGATTTAACATTTTCTGTGTTCACAAAGACGTTTTACAGCTTATCATTCTGCTTACATCAGAACGCTCACACGTAATATCCTAAAAAGGTAAAATCTCACCATGAAGATGTGAAGGTTTATAGTGGATGAACATCAATAATATAATTCTCACTTGTCTGTTTAAATGTATGTATGTATGTATGCATGAATTCACCTATTCGTAACAACAATCATCATCGTCATCATAAATGCTCCTTCATATATATTCTACATGTACGTGTATGTGTATGTGTGTGTGCATATGTATGTACATGCGTGTATATATGAATGTTTGAGTGTATGTGCATGTTGTCATGTGTGTTTGTTCTTGCGTATGTATGTTTGCGTGCGTCTGTTTGCATGCATGCTTGTATGTGTACGTGTATATCTTTATTTCGACATGTGTGTGGGGTGGAGAGGACTCCCAAAAGCCCTGTTAAGGTAACCCCTCTGGGTTAAGCAAATCTCTGATTAAAAAAAAATACATAAAGCGGGAGACCAGTACCCGCAGTAAGCTGGTCTGCAGTTTGATTTGTTGCTGGCTATCTTGCTCATGCTTGTTGCTGGATCTCAACATTTTGAATCGAGAGAGGGACTTAGCTGTCGTACAAAGTTAAAACTCTGTAACATCGTCTTTGTATAGATACTTCTTCAGGCATTTGTCTAAAAAAATTGTCCGTGGGGATGGAAAAAGTGTCATGTGTGTAGCCCTGAAATGCTGGAAGCATGTAATAATTGATCTGCCATCATTCTATATATGCATATGTGTATGTATGTCAATATATGTACTAGTGTATGTATGTGTATGTATACCTAGTTGTATATGTATGTATATATGTATGTGTGTATATATTTTTATTTATTTATTTATTTATTGTGTATACATGTTTATGTGTGTTTGTATGTATATACGTATATATATTTGTGTGTATCTATATGTATATGTATATATGCATACGTATGTATGCGTATATGAGCATATATATGTATGTGTAGGTATATGTAGGTAACTTTATGTGTATGTATGTATATGTGCATACATGTGTACGTATATGCGTGTGAATATGTATGTATATGTGTGTATGTATTTGTATAAGGTAGTATATATGTGTATGTATATATATATGTATATGTGTGTATGTATATGTTTGTATGTATGTGTTACATGTATTGTGTATGTATGGATGTATGGATGTGTGCATGTGTGTATGTTTATGGGTATGTATGTGTGTATATGTATATATATGTATGTATAAGGACCGTCTTCAATGTCATGTCTGCTTGAGCGTGTAAATTCGCTGGCAGAACTAAAAAAAAAATAAAAACGTTATCTTCGGGCTCATGGACTTTCAGTGACTGAGGGAGTGGCACTCGTCTGACAAGTCGTTGCAATCATCATGTATGATAGAACTTTGCAACTAACTATACCCTAGGGCATCAACTCCCCGTATTTCCTCCTACAACAGACAACACACTATCCAACATAAAAATATCCGTGCACGAGGTCGCCAAACTAATGAAGAACCATCATTCCAGTAAAGCAACTGGCCCAGACGGCATTCCAATTATAGTGTTGAAAAAGCTTCGACCAGAACTTGCCCCCATACTTACAAAACTGTTTAAGCGTTGCCTCAAGGAGAAGTGCTTTCCAACACCCTGGAAAACCTCATCAGTATGCCCTATATTTAAGAACTCAGGTGATAAGTCATCTCCCTCTCAGTACATACCAATAAGTCTCTTGTGTGTCTTGAGTAAGTTACTGGAATCCATATTAAATAAAGAAGTCGTCAACCACCTCAACAGAAACAACCTCCTTAGTGACATGCAATATGGTTTCCGTTCTGCTAGATCTACAGCTGATGTGCTTACAGTTATATCACATAGGATTAGTGAATCTCTCGACAAAGGCTTCCTTTCTAGGGCAATTGCTCTTGACATATCAAAGGCTTTCGATAAGGTTTGGCATTAGTGCCTACTTCACAAGATTTCCAGCTACGGTATAACTGGAAATGTTTTCTCAATCATTAACTCATTTCTCTCTGATAGGTGCATAAGAGTAGTGGTTGATAGGCAGCAATCAGATGCCCACAGTATTAATGCTAGAGTCCCCCAGGGGTCCATCCTAGGCCCAACTCTCTTCCTGATCTACATCAATGATCTCCCTAAACACATACTTAAATCATTCGTTGACATCTATGCTGATGACACGACCATCTACGGCAACACATCAAATGTCGTAAATGACAAAGCTTTCTCTGATTCCCTCTCCTCTGATCTTGAGCGCGTGGTTCAGTGGGGGAAGAGATGGCTGGTTACTTTCAATGCATCTAAAACCAAGCTCCTAACTTTACATCATCAACGCTCTGTTCCTCATCTAGCATCACTTGAAATGGATGGCTTTCATCATGGGGAGGCTTCATGTTTTGACAAGCTTCTGGGTTTGACCTTTACTCCTGATCTTAAATAGAACGCATATATCAAGTCTGTTGCCCGGGCACTGGGAAAATGGTGGGATCCTTCTACCGCCTCAGAAGATATCTCCCTACTGATGCAATTCTCTATCTCTATAAAAGCCGAGTACGCCCAAAGATGGAGCACTGCTGCCACATCTGGGCTGGAGCTTCAAAAAACAGCCTATCCTGCCTTGACAAAGTACAAAATAGACTTCGTGGCTTACTTGGGGATGCTCTCCTCTCTTCCCTACAACCTCTCTCCCACCGAAGAGACGTTGCGAGCCTGTCTTTGTTTTATCGTTATTTCCATGGCAAGTGCTCCTCCGAGCTCCAATCCCCGGTCCCCCCTCGCCCATCCTTCACGATAAACACCCGTCTAGCTAAAACCACTGTCAGTAATTTCCCCTACTCTTTATCTGTGCCTAAATCAAAACGTAGATTCCATGAACATAGCTTTTTTCTGAGAAGTGCACGCCTGTGGAATTCTCTTTCGTCTGCCTGTTTCCCACCTGACTACAACTTGGACGTCTTCAAGTCCAACATAAACACATTCCTGATTAATCGCTCCCTTAAGTAAAACACTTTATCAAATCTCCAATACCAACTATTACTACGATATTATCCAATTGATTATTGTACACAAAATAACCCTTATCCCCGAGTGGCTTCTGGACCTTGATAAGTGGTGATCCCCATGTAAAAAAAAAAACATGTATGTATGCCTAAAACTTTCGGCAGCGGCTATGGATTTTCACAGGCTCGGTAACATTTTGAAGCTTGACGTGTCGGACGTCAAATACCGAAAGATTTGCAAGAACATAAATTATTTCCCCCTCAACTAGGCAGTTTTCTACAATAAGGGGTCGATTTTTTGCAAGCCATTTTTGCACGTCGTCGTATTGGTTGGATTTACTTTGCCTAAGTTTAACGTTCCGAACTTCTGGTCGCGTCATGAAGTAACGGTAAGACGTCAGATTTTCTTTCACTTTCTTTTCCGCCTTCGCGTCACGGGTTCGAGCCTACCTGACTACTACCGACTGTTTACTTTCCTCAACACACACCAAAAAGCCGGGCAACACCGGGCACCCAGACTAGTCTACAATAATGCCGAAAAGTTCATGTTTAATTTATTGAATAAATAATATTTAGGAGATAATTAAGAATTATGATATCGGAGTTTCTTGAGATGGGGATTGATAATTCGTATTATTTTTTCTCGTCTTGAGTGTTACTCCAACAACGACCCGATCATTGTAACCTCAAACCTTCCAAACCAAATATTTCTGTCAAACTCTAGAATTGTCCTGGAGTAGGGGATAAACTACTTGATAAAATTTAATTGTGAGTTGTAAGTGACGCGTTTCTGGATGTTTCAGGTTTAATCCTCAATAAGGACGACACTAAAAAAACATAATTACGATTTCTTTCCAGTCATGACTGACGGATCAGTAGCATGCTATCCGTGGGTTAAATAAAGGGTTCAGTTTGAAATTCCATGTAGATTAATTAATTCAACACGATACTCCATCATCTTACAGCTGCTAAACTTCTGACCAACCAACAATATGGATTTAGGGAAGCCCGTTCTACAGCAGATATCTTAACTGTAATTTCAGAATGTACATACAACACACTGGACAAAGCAGCGGAGGGTAGAACGGTAGCCCTAGATATATCTAAGGCTTTTGACAAGGTATGGTACGATGGTCTTCTCGGGAAAATCAGGTCATACGGTATCATTGGACGAATACTTAACATAATTATATTCTTCTTAAATAAATGTTATAACAATAAACTAAATGTTGTTTGAACTAACTAAATGTTATAACAACAAATTAAATGTTGTTTGAACTAAATGTTATAACAATAAACTAAATGTTGTTTGAACTAACTAAATGTTATAACAATAAACTAAATGTTGTTTGAACTAACTAAATATTATAACAATCAACTAAATGTTGTCTAAACGCACTAAATGTTTCAACACTTTAAATAAATGTTGCAGAGCTCAAAACAGAATTTACCAAAAAGACAAGAGGAATGAAAACACTTCTCACCTCTGTTACCTAACATCTTCAACAAAAAGAACATCTCCAGAACAACCGTTTTGGAAACTACTAATCTTCAAACTGACATAAGTATTAACTTTTATTGTAATTTATTTGTAATTATAATTGGATATAATTCGTTTTGGAATGCAATAACTTGTTGGTTTTTAATTGCCTTCGCCCCCCCCCCAAAAAAAACGGATGGTTGTTCTGCTACAAAGGATTGTTCTTTTCTATAAACAACAATAAAAAAGATGTTAGAAATAACTAACTCGAGAAAATTTTCTAACAAGAAAAATATACAAGAAGTCTAATGTTTCCTATAGTACAATTGAGCTCTCTTTTAAAAATATTTAGTATATTTTAAAGACCAGTTTATTTTAAATTAACTTAAGTTTACCGCATTTCAATTCTGACAATAACATTGCTATAATAAATAGCATTGTTAGTAAATTCAAATTTTCATTATTATTATTATTAATTTTTTCATTATTATTTTTATCATTATTTTCATTATTCTTCTTACGTTTAAAAAATTACATTCCCATTTTTATAGAAAAAGAAAAGTCCTCTTAAATACTCTTTGTTCAAACACTAACATAACATTTTAATTTACTGTTTACAAGATTTTTGTGACAGATCCAAAACATTAAAAAAAAATTTTATTACACAAAAATTTTTTTCTGACACAATAAAATGTCGACATTTTCATATGCACAAAAAGTTTTGACAGAATATACCGAATTAATGAGCGAAAACATTAAACGGAAACACGTTGATATTTATTTAATAATAAAAACGCCGCCATTTTCTTTTAGAAACTCTGTCAGAATTTGACATAACACTCAATTTTATGTGTGCAATAAAAATCATTTTATTTAACATTCAGACAAATGATGAGCGAAATTCAAGAGTTCTTATTTTACAATTTAATAAATATGACATCATACATTTTCTAAAAAACACGTTATGAAGGGAACAGTATTTTTCTTGGCAAAGGTGCTAGTCTAGTCCCACTGATGAGTTGTTATACGACGAAACAGTAGTGTATGTGGATGACTATATATACATTTTATAATATAGATGTACGTTATTATGAGCAAATTTTGTAACAAATTTCTGAAATACTTGTGAATATTTGTAAGCAGAAAAGTAGCAGAAACTTACTATGAAGCGAACGACCAACACAAGATATTGTTGTTTGGAAAAAACAGCTTAACTTGTAGACTTATATATAATCGTATGTATTGACTGTTTTCGCTCGTGAAGCATTTCCTTTCATTACTGTGCTATTATCAGGAGAGAATAGCTATTGTTTCACAGCTTTTCTTTATAAGATTTTATCGATATGAAAAATTACACTATTTAAAACCCACTTTATTAAGAAAAGGCATTTTTGTGATAAATTTCTTTTCGTGAATATTTCGCAACCACAAGTATTTTCCAAAGATTCAGTTAAATTCTTACACCTAGCCGTAATAGCGTTGGCTCTGATAGTATGCAAAAAAATATATAAATAAATAAAAAATACTTACACCCCTATCCCAGCCAAAGAATAAGTATGTACAGACACATATTAATGATCGTCTTGATTTTAACCAGTCCTGTTTCTATTTGTGGATGAAGAGACAGATTCTAAAATCCCCATCAATTTTAATAGCAAAAAGATTAGATAAATTCGCAAATAATTATATTCAGAAGACAATTTTGGAAACTATCATATGATATATGCAACAACATTCGACCTGCATATGACCCCTGAAATAACATCATAAGTGTTTCGTAGAATTATTTAATGAACTAAAAAAATTAAAATATGTATGAATAATATTAATGATGTTGGTTGCTGAATTCACATCTACCTATAAAATAACAACTTGTTTTCAATTAATTGTATCAAGTGTACCGTTTAAAATAGATCTGTGTCAGTAGTAAATGATCTTCTATAGTAAATATGCCGTAAAACGAAACAAGAATGATATTCATATCGTAATTAAATCTTTACCCTTTTTTTTGTTTCAGGTTAAATTTCCCATGTCAACCGATGGTCTACTTGGTATCGCATGAAATGGAAGTGTGTTAATTTCTTTTTTTCGCCATGAAAATTGATCATTCTAATACGTGACCAATACTCGTTTGCATATAGTAATTAATGAGATTAAAATATGGCGAGTTATGAGCAACGTAAATAGCTGACATTTGCACTCGATAATCTTCCAGATCGTCGTCGTTAGTATTCAGTTTTAAATAACATAACATCGCTCGCACGAAACAAAACCAAATATCTCAATAGATAACACTTATTTGTATTATTCGGTATTAATCGAATAATGTTTTCATCTTGAGTGTTATTTGTCCAACGTTCTAGTCGATGCAACGTTCGAGCTTCCTCGGTTGCATAAGTCGCCATATTTGGTAAAGGAAATCAAACATGGCGAATTATGAACCTAAGGAAGGTCAGGGGTTGCATCGATCGAAACGTTGTGCAAAGAGCACGCAATATGAAACCATTAATATGATTGGTACGAAATAATGCAAATAACTATCCTTCATCTAAAAAAATTCAGAACTATAGATAACAATTAATAACATTTATTAACATTTATTAACATTTATTAAGAAATTACGTCACGTTTATGACTGATCAGCTTTTTCATAAAGCTGCCTGCATTTAAATACGAAAAAACAAGCAACACTATTTTGTTTTTAAATTCTGATGTCACCCCAAACAAGATGTATTGCTGCTTATACGTAAGCAACTACTATTTAAGACTATGTAAACAGGGGACTATGTAGGGAGTTGAGATGACTGTTCGCATTACATTTAAATTTCAACATATTACTACAATTAGGAAAGCAAGAAACAAGAAGTATATTCCAAAGTTTAGGAGTTCGAGTGAAGATCGGGTTAGTCGGAGGTATGTACAGGATACTATCAGATCTAAGTAATTTTCTAGTACGATAGAGGAAGCCCAGTTTCTTTGCAGGAGCCTTGGAAATCTCCTTACTGCATTTGTTCCAATTGCCTGTGAATGTTAAGCTGAGGAGGTTAAACAATTAACTCTCAAGTAAAATATTAATCATGAGAATTAGTGCTTGAGAAGGTATGTACATGTTAAAGGAAAGAAGTATTATTTGAATTAAATAAACATTAAATAAAGCATTCAAAAGCATCGGACGTGAAATAATCTCTGTATTGGAAAATCTTTCTTGTTCTTTCGGTCCGCAAACGCCAATCAATCCACTGCATTGCTATGACCCTAAAACAACTTCTTTATAAAAGATTCTTACTTTGAAAGACAACACCTTCTCATATGATGATTGCAACGTCTTGTCAGACGAGTGCCACTCCCTCAGACACTTAAAGTCCATGAGCCCAAAAATGACTTCTTTCGCCACAGGACCATTTTTATAGACAAAGCCCGAGGGACTATCTATACACAGATGATGCTACAGAGTCTTAGCTTTGTACGACAGCTAAGTCTCTCTCTCTCTCGGTTCAAAATGTTGAGATCCAGCAATAAGCAAGAGCAAGATAGCCAGCAACAAGTTAAACTGCAGACCAGCTTAATGCGGGTACTGGTCTCCCGCTTTATGGTTTTTTAAATCAGAGATTTGTTTCTCCTAGAAAGGTTGCCTTCACCACGGCTTACAGGAGCCCTCTCCACGCCAACACACACATACATACACACAAACACACATGGTGCTAGTTAGACGTTGTCCCCGAAAAAGAGTTCATTCGCCCTTTGGAAGGTCTTGTTTTTAATCCTTCAGGGAGATTAGCGGCCCTCCAGTTTAGTCGCCGGTGACCCGACCATAAGGCAGGTAGTACTGGGTTACATGGTACCAGTAGCATATGACATGACCTGACACACACCTTCTCATAGCATCATCAGATACACCTACTAATAGACCAACAGATACAAGGACTCCATCTAAGCTTCAGTCAATGATCCTCCCCTTTGCCAAATTCTAAAAAAAAAACACCCGTCTAGTTGAAACCACTATCAATAATTTCCCTCACTCTTTATCCGTGCCTAAACCTAAACGTAGATTCCATGAACAAAGCTTCTGTCTCAGAACTGCTCACCTGTGGAACTCTCTTCTGTTTCCCTGCTTTAAACTTGACTAAAATATGTTCGTCTTGAAGACCAACGTAAACAAGTTCTTGGTGAACCGTCCCCTTAAGTAATCCAATTCATCAAATTTACAATATTAACGATTACTACGATATTGTCACATTAACTACTGTACACTCATTAATCCTTATTCTTGAGTTGCCTCCGGGCCTTGATAAGTGGTGATTTCTTTGTAAAACAAAATCTTTCTCAACCCATCCATACGAGAATCAATAAGAACACTTTTGGAACAACTGTAATAATTCATTGTTAACCCATTCGTTTCTGATAATAAATAATCGGCCAACTAATATGAAAGCAGAATGGACAATCAATAAACTAGTTTTTTTTTTTTTTACAAAAGGTCCGGAAGTGGATAAAGGTTAATATGTGTATTGCATTCATTGGAACAATTGCGTAATAATCGTTTGTAGAAGTAATTTGGTATAATTTACGAGGACGTTTGAATAAGAACTTGTTTACGTTAGAAGATAAGTACAAACTAGTTAAAATTTTCTTTATAAATAATACTCATAATATAATATGTAATTAAAGATGTCTCCATCAAGATAGGTGATTTCATATACTGCAACGTTGCCATTGAATTGAGACAGTACATTTTAGACGACTGTAGAGAACTACAGTAAAAATTATTTGTACACATGTACGAGTATACATATCTGTTTGTATTTTATGTGTATGTATTCATGTCTACGCTTGACAATGGGTTGTGGTTCAAGTAGTCCGAGTAAATAATTATCAGTCGCCACGATATAAACATTACTTTTAATTATATTGTACTCACTAGGAATAGTCACACAAGCCATCATGAAAGATTGCTCTTTGAGAACAGCTTGTGGTGTTCTCTGGAGTCTGAGTGACAACAAGTTTCCTCAAACCTCCAGTACCCTCCACCGCTTTCGGTAACCTTTGCAAAAGAATTTGCGTTATCGCAACAGCCGGTTATCATTGATTTCTCGTTGGCGGCGACCATTAGTTTTCACGAGAATTTGGGTGGCAATAAGCCTCCCCAAGTCCCAGTTCTGTTTGCACTCAGTCAGCGGAGATTTGGCTAGTCGTTTCTCCCCTCGATCTTTCCACCCTCCTTGACCCTCATTATTTCGTGTGGTGCCCGTTTATAGTGACATTTAGTATTATTATTATTATTATTATTATTATTATTATTATTATTATTATTATTATTGTTTTAATTATTATTATTGGCTCACATGGAGCTTTCACACAAGTCAACAAACGATCGGTTTGGAGACCTGTGGTGTTCTCTGGAAGCTGAGTGACAACAAGTCTCCCCAGACGTCCAGCTCTCTCCACCTCCTTCGATAGTATTTGCAAATAAATTTGCATCATCGCAACAGTCTCATACCATTGATTTCTCGCTGGTAGTGGCCATTGGTTTATACTGGAATTTGAGTGGCACTAAGCCTCCCCACGATCCCAGTCCTCTTCGCGCTTGTCCAGCGGAGGTCTGGCCAGCGCTCTCTCCTCGGTCTTTCCATCCTCCTTGACCCTTCTCAGCTCTTTAGTATCACTTTTCTATGGGGGGGGCGGTGATGAGACAATGAGGGGATGCATGATGGTGGTGTAGAATTTGTTGATATGCAGCTTCAGTGTTCTTCATTCCCTGTAACGCTTCTTTGTTATATTGTCTTGGGTTATTCTCCACATTCTAGGATTTTCCTTAATATTTCAGCCGTTAGGCGTTGTATTTTTGCAGTTATTCCTCTGATTCCAATTTCTTCCATTCTTTTTTCGAAATTTTTCGGAATTGTTCTTAGTGCTTCTACTATTATCGGTATTATTTTGATTTTCTTCATCATCCAAATCCCTTTTAACTCTCTGGCTAGCGCTGTGTATTTGCTTCGTTTCTCTTTTTCTTTCATACTCACCCTGTGGTCAGCTGGGGCAGCAAAGTCTACGATTTGATAGGATTTTTCTTTCTCGTTATTACGACCTCTGGTCTTCTTGCTTGGATGGGTTTGTCTGTCCATGTCCCATAGGATTTTGTGGTTCTCGTTTTCGAGGGATGTTGCGGGTTTATGCTTGTACCATTTGTCTGTACGTTCAAAATGCAGTCGTTTGCATAATTTCCAGTGCACCGCCCTCCCCACTTGGTCATGCCTGTTTTTGTATTCCTTTTGGGCAGGTTTGCTGCATTCACTTATTATATGGTTTGTCGTTTCGACTGTTTGTCCACATAGTCTGCATTTGCTGTTTTCTTGTGTTTTATCGATCCTTGCTTTGATATGACTGGTTCTTATCGAGTTATCTTGTGCTGCAGTTATTAGAGATTCAGTTTCTCGGTTTATATGTCCTTTTCGCATCCATGTCCAGGTGTTTTCGTTATTCTCATCTTTTGTCATTTTAATGAATCTTCCGTGGAGTTGTTTCTCTTCGCGCTTCTCTTTCCTCGTTTTGTTGTTTGTCTCTCTGTTTTCTGTTTTGTTTTGTTTTTTTCCGTGTCTCTCGCTGCCATAATTAGCCTTTCAGTGCTTTGCATTATGTATTTTTCTAGTTCTTTTTCCTGTCCTTCACACAGTCTTCTATACAGATCAGTCCTCTCCCGCCGTCTTTCCTTTTCACGTAGAGTCTGTCAGTATCGTCCTTTAGGTGTAGTGCATTACGAATGGTCATGAGTTTCCTGGTTTTCTGGCCGAGTTGTCTCAGGCCTTCTTTTGTCCACCCTATAAACGGTCCAGAGTATCTTACTAGTGATACTGCCCATGTATTTATACTTATTAGGTTTCTGCTATATAATTTAGTTTCCAGGAGTTTTCTTGTTCTCTTTCTCTGTCATTTCTGTTGCTCTGATGGTGTCCGCTTCCAGATTTCCCAAGTATTTATAGTCGTCTTGTTCCCCTAGTGCCCTCATTTCTGTTTGGTTGGGTAGTTCCATGCCTTCTGTCGTTTTCAGTTATAACTTATAACTAGTAGTGCGCACTTTTCCATTCCAAATTCCATTTGGATATCTTGCCTGAAGATTTTGATAGTGTTGATTAGCTCCTTTTCGGTCCTTGCAAAAAGTTTCAGATCGTCCATGTACATCAGGTGGTTCATTTTTTCCTCCGTATTGGAGAAATTGTATCCGGCTTGGCAC
>NC_136495.1:154217440-154394940 GCF_053919585.1 Euprymna scolopes | reverse complement strand
CGATGGGATTCAAGAAAATAGCAAATACAGAGTCCGTGAACTGATAAACCACATAATAAGCGAATGCAGGAAACTCACCCCAAAAGAATATAAGAATAGATATGATCAAGTGGAGAAGGCAGTACACTGAGAACTATGCAAGCGACTGCATTTTAAACACCCAGACAAATGGTACAAACACAAATCAGTTTCAGTATTTGAAAGCCTAAACCATAAAATCCTATGGGACATGGATATAGAAACAGATAAACCCATCCAAGTTACGAGACCAGATTCCATAAGAATAAACGAGAAAGTAAAGTCCTGGCGGATCGTAAATTTCGCCGTTCTAGAAGTTCATGAATGACAAGGCGATGGAGAAGCGAAATAAATGCACTGATCCTGCCAGAGAGCTGAAAAGAATATGGAAGATGAAGAAAGTCAAGATAACACCAATAATCGTAGAAGCACTAGAAACAATCCCGAAAAAATCCGAAAAAAGAATAAGAGATTTGAATCATGGAGATAGCCAAGAAGATACAACGGATAAAAATAATGAAAAGAATTTTCCGAATTTTTGAGATGGGGGTTACTTATTCGTATTATCTAGATTCGTCGGACTACTGTTCTCATCTTGAGTGTAATTTCCACAACGTTTCGGTTGATGTACTGCACCACGGGGACTAGCGGACAAGTAAAAAAAAATCAGTTGCAAAAGTGATATTCTCCTGAAGGTTGAACGTTCAGTTCTCAGTGTGAGCAACCGAAAAATACAATTCCAGTTATGGCTGATGAAATAAGAACGCGCAACTCCAGTGAAGTAAATAAATTCCTGAGTTCGATAGAAACATTCTTGCGTTCGACAAGTTACACCTGAATAAAGTCGGAGGTTACATAGACCAAACGTCGTAAAAATCTGAAGATGAGAACATTAGTCTGATAAATCCAAATAATACGACCAATGGAAAAGGCTGAAATGTTAAGGAAAACACTTGAAAGCAAATACTAATACGCATGAGTTACAAGCCGTTGGTATTAAAACTTTAACGAAGGTGGAACTGAAAGATAAAAGAGCCACCATAAAACCAAGAAAACTGAAACTGTATAATCGCAAACTACCCACCACCCTACCCCAAAATATAGTGCCGTCATCAGCTTGTACCGCATCAAATAATAGAGAAGGGCCGTGGAAGATGGAAAAAACCGAGAAGAGAAAGCACCAACCAGACCTACACTGAATAACTGCGCAAAGAACTGTGACCTAGGAGTCTTATTGCTACGCAAATATCAGTGATTACCAATCAATTGGAAGCGACTGTTGCGATGATGCAAATTCATTTGAAAATATCGAAAAATGTAGGGACCACTAGGGAGACTGTGGTCACCCAGACTCCAGGAATCACCAGCGGTTATTGTTATTGAGTTACTTCTGAGGATGATTTGTGTAAGAAATCCATAAATTGTAAAAACTACAAATAAGTATTAGCGCCAAACAAAACAGACACCAAAACGAAGAAGTGGTTAAAAACAAATATATAACAAAGAAATGTTATAAAAGACAAGAGAAGTTCATCCCCACTTACCTGAATAAGTATTTTGTGTTAACTTGGTTTTAAAACGTTTCTTTTTTTTTTTTACTTTAAAACACGGTGATATTTATCTAACCAGATTTATTCCAGAATTTTGATCAATTTTCCATCTCTGAGAATCTCTATATGACCGCCTAACGTCAGCCATTTTTTGTTTTAAATCAAAATTACGCTATTTGTGTTTTAAGGTAAACAAACGCTTTTAAATAAGTTAAAATACAAAAACACTTATTCTGAAAGGTGAGTGGATTATCTTGCCTTTTGTAACATTCATTTGTTATGTATTGTTTTCCCAACTTTTTACGCTTTGTCCTCTATATTGGAAAATTACCTCATAATTCCATGTTGAGGATGGTTTCTATACTTGACGCCATTTTATAAGAAGTGTTTGAAATTTGAATATGTTGTTAATATTTCTTGTTATTTTGACAAATCTGCATAAAGTGTAATTTATATAATTTAAAAAATTTTAAATCTTGGTGATATTATTAATATTGTAAGTCATCAACATCATATTGTATGAATCCGAAAATTCTATTTTTAGCATTGGTTTCCAGATATTTTTCTTGTCGGGGTTCTTTCTAGAAAGAAGTCAGGTACTTTCGGGGGAGATTACGTAAAGACTGCCAACATACTAAGTGAAGGTGAGTTTTGAGCAACAAACTTAATTCATACTTAAAACAATCGGGTCGTCGAGTCGTAAAACACTAAACCATCTTACCCCTCCCCCCTAATATTGTTAGTGTGATTATATGAATACAGTACGTAAACTATTTTTAGTGCGGATAAGATTTAAGGAAGTCAGATTTCGACACACCCTCTAGAACTTACTAGATTTTGCCCTATTAAATAGATTTTCCATTAAAAGCTATTAAATAGATTACTCATTAAAAGCTATTAAATAGATTACTCATTAAAAGCTATTAAATAGATTTTCAATTAAAAGCTATTCAATAGATTGCCCATTAAAATCTATTAAATAGATTTTCCATTAAAAGCTATTAAATAGATTACTCATTAAAAGCTTATAAACAGATTACCATTAAAATGTATTAAATAGATTGCCCATTAAAAGCTCTTAAATATATTACCCATTAAAAGCTATTAAATAGATTACTCAATAAAAGCTATTAAATAGATTTTCCATTAAAAGCTAATGAATAGATTTTCCATTAAAAGCTATTAAATAGATTACTCATTTAAAGGTATGGAATACATTATCGATTAAAAGTTATCAAATCCAGTAAAATCTATGAAATAAATTATCCATTAAAATATATTAAATAGATTACTCATTATGTATGGAATACATTATCGATTAAAAGTTATTAAATCCAGTAAAATCTATGAAATAAATTATCCATTAAAATATATTAAATAGATTACCATTAAAATCTATTAAATAGATTGCCCATTAAAAGCTATTAAATAGATTACCCATTAAAAGCTATTAAATAGATTACTCATTTAAAGGTATGGAATAGATTATCGATTAAAAGCTATTAAATAGATTATCCACTAAAAGCTATTAAATAGATTACCCATTAAAAGCTATTAAATAGATTACCCATTAAAAGCTATTAAATAAATTACCCATTTAAAGGTATTAAATAGATTATCGATTAAAAGTTATTAAATAGCTTATCCATTAACATCTATTAAATAGATTACTGATTAAAAGATATTAAATAGATTACCATTAAAATCTATTAAATAGACTGCCCATTAAAAGCTAATAAATAGATTACGCATTAAAAGCGTTAAAATACAAAGTATTATCACCTCTTGGTAAAATTAGAAGCGTAAATAATCCTTAGTAGAAAGATATAAATTGAATTCGCATATTGGATTGGATAATTACATATTCATTTTATGTCTCTGGAAAGATAACGCAAAAATAATCTTGCTTGCATTAATTTTCTTCCCCGCATTTTCTCTCTATCTTTAATACCGTCTCGCTCTCTCCCTTTTCTTGATGTTTTTCTATATTTTTTCTGTACATCTGTTTCTCTTTTTTTATCGCTTTAAATTTCTTTTGTTTCACTCCCTTGCTCTGTACGTCTTCTGTACCACGTCGCTCCGTTCTCCTAGGAGATCAGTATTTACAATCGATATCCCCACGAATTATAGAATCGAATATGTCGAATAAAGATCCTATCAAATCTATCGTGATCGAATTATACATAACTACTCGTCGGCCAAAACAGAAATTATTTTTTTCACGGAGTCTCTCTTTAAAAATCTATACAAAAACAATCAATACGAAATTTTCACCGATTATTAAGTAAAGAATGAACTTTATAAAGGTGTACATTTTATTTTAAAAGCATTTTTATGCATATATATATGTATATATATATATGTATATATGTGTATATATATACGTATATATATGTATATATATATATATATATTTGCTTACACCCCCTTGTTTATTTTTGGTTACAAATACGCTTAAAATAATCAGTTGACACTGAACAAAATTTATTGTATTGTGGAGACGGTGCAAATAATAGATAAGCAAGAAAAATACAAAAGAAAAAACAACAAAAAACATTTGTGCACGTATCATATTTTAAGGTTGAAAATTCGAATTTTGAATGTGTTTTATTTTTCTTCTTTTGTGTTTTGAAATGTGAAATTCGTTGAATATGTTAATAATGATTATTACTTTTCAGATTAGCAAAACGAAATAATCTATTTTAATTATTTTTACGAAAAACGCTACTTTTAAAATTTGGAAAAATTAAGTAATAATTTTCTTTTAGTGAGCCCAATATTGCTAATATACCATTTAACGAGAAATGCTTTGAAGAATCGATATCAAAAAAGAAATATCGATAAATAGTTGCGCATTTTTCTAAAAATACAATAATTTCTTTCGGCAATTTGTCGTTACGTGATATTACCTCAACTATGGTAAACCATAAGGTCTACAAACAGTTATTCGTATTACAAATAGTTATTATCTCCCGCTTCAAAAATATCGTCAAATTCTAATGAAAGTCTTTTGTACAAGTTGCACGATAAAAAAAATTGGGGGGAAAAACAATTTTATATCGTTTCTGGAACAAATATAAAGTCACAGGTGTTACATAACGGGACATATATATATATATATATATATATATATATAGATATATATAGATATATATAGATATATGTATATGTATATATATGTATATACATATATATATATATATATATATATATATATATATATATATATATGAAAGAAGAATTATTCTTCATATCTTTCTCTTCTTAGCCTAACAAGGGCATTGCGTTTATCAACTTATCACTAGATAGATAGATAGATAGATAGATAGATAGATAGATAGAAAATAGCTTCTTAACCAATTTAATGCCTCTATTATCTCATGTAACAAAAAGGAAAATGATTGCAATCATGAAATTAAAAATATATTCAATTCATAAAAATAAAAGAATTTATGGTTGATGTAAAACAGAAATACTAGTAAACAAAACCGTTTTAGTTTATTTTTATTAACAGTTTTTTTTTACTTGGAAAAAATAAACTTGATAGATATTAGTGCAGGGAAAAAACATGAAGTAAAAATAACATAATATTGAAGGTATTTCACTATAAATGCTGTTTGGAATTATTATTTAATTATTAAAAAAAGTCGATGAATAATGAAAAACTTAATTCGAACGATGACTAATTAAAAAACGGCATTCGAACGATGAATAATTAAAAAAATAAATTGAAAAATTAATAATTAAAATTATTAAATCGAACGAGTAATGATTGAAAAAATTAAATCGAACGATGATTAATTAAATAAATAAAATTTTACTATGACTGATTAAAAACTTAAATCGAACAATGAATGACTAAAAAATTAAATCGAACGATGAATCATTAAAAAAGTAAATTGAATGATGAATCATATAAAAAACTAAATCGAACGATGAACTATCTAAAAAAATGGAATCACACGATGAATCATTAAAAAAATTAAATCGAATGATTACTGATTAAAAAAAATTAATCGAACGATGAATAATTCAAATAAATAGAACGATGAATGATTAAAAAAATAAACCGAACGATGAATAATTAAAAAAATAAACCGAACGATGAATAATTAAAAAAGTAAGTCAAACGATGAATGATTGAAAAACTCAAATCGAACGATGAATTATATAATAAACTAAATCGAACGATGCATGGTAAAAAAATGAAATCGAACGATGAATAATGAAAAAAATTAAATGGAACGATGAATAATTAAAAAAAACGAATCAAACGTTGATTCATTAAAAAAACTAAATTGAACGATTAATCATTAAAAAAACAAATCGAACGATAAATCATTAAAAAAACTTAATCGATCTATGAATGATTAAAAAAACTAAATCGAACGATGGATCATTCAAAAAACTAAATCGAACGATGAATCATTAAATAAATTAAATCGTACGATTAATCATTAAAAAAATTAAATCGAACGATGAATCATAAAAAAAATTAAATCGAACGAATAATCATTAAAAAAATGTAAAACGAACGATGAATAATTAAAAAAAAATTAAATCGAACGATACATGATTAAAAACCCCGAATCGAACGATCAATCATTAAGAACACTAAATCAAACGATGCATGATTAAAAGATGAAATCGACCGATAGATGATAAAAAAAACCCAAATTGAACGATTAATCATCAATAAAACCAAATCGAACGATGAATAATTAAAAACACAAAATCGAACGATGAATCATTAAGAACACTAAATCGAACGATGAATCATTAAAAACATTAAATCGAACGATGAATCATTAAAATATAAAATAGAACGATGAATTATTAAGAACACTAAATCGAACGATTAATCATTACAAAAAACAAATCGAACGATTAATCATTAAAAAAAACTAAATCGCACGATGCATGATTTAAAAAACATAATCGAACGATTAGTCATTAAAAAAACTAAATCGAACGATGCATGATTAAAAAAACATAATCGAACGGTTAATCATTTAAAAAAACTAAATCGAACGATGCATGATTAAAAAAAACATAATCGAACGATGAATTATTAAAAAGATAAAATAGAACGATGAATCATTAAAAAAATTAAATCGAAGGTTAGATTATTAAAAAGATGAAATAGAACGATGAATCATTAAAAAAATTAAATCGAGGGTTAGATTATTAAAAAGATGAAATAGAACGATGAATCATTAAAAAAATTAAATCGAAGGTTAGATTATTAAAAAGATGAAATAGAACGATGAATCATTAAAAAAATTAAATCGAAGGTTAGACTATTAAAAAGATGAAATAGAACGATGAATCATTAAAAAAATTAAATCGAAGGTTAGATTATTAAAAAGATGAAATAGAACGATGAATCATTAAAAAAATTAAATCGAAGGTTAGATTATTAAAAAGATGAAATAGAACGATGAATCATTAAAAAAATTAAATCGAAGGTTAGATTATTAAAAAGATGAAATAGAACGATGAATCATTAAAAAAATTAAATCGGACGATGGATGACTAAAGAAAATTAATAGAACGATGAATCATTAAAAAAACTAAATCGAACGATGCATGATTAAAAAAACATAATCGAACGATTAATCATTTAAAAAAACTAAATCGAACGATGCATGATTAAAAAAAACATAATCGAACGATGAATTATTAAAAAGATAAAATAGAACGATGAATCATTAAAAAAATGATTAAAATAATTAAATTGAACGATGAATCATTAAAAAAAATGATTAAAAAAATTAAATTGAACGATGAATCATTAAAAAAAATGATTAAAAAAATTAAATTGAACGATGAATCATTAAAAAAAATGATTAAAAAAATTAAATCGAAGGTTAGATTATTAAAAAGATGAAATAGAACGATGAATAATTAAAAAAATTAAATCGGACGATGGATGACTAAAGAAAATTAATAGAACGATGAATCATTAAAAAAAAATTAAATTGAACGATAGATGATTGAAAAAACTAAATCGAACGATGAATCATTAAAAAAACTAATCGAACGATGCAGTATTAAAAAAACTTAAATCGAACGATCAATGATTAAAAATAAATAAAACTAAGCGTATGAGTTGGTTTGAAAGTCAAGTCAAGCTCACTGTTTTTTAGGATTTGGTTTCGATCTCAGCTCAGGCATTTTTAACTAAAAGAACTGAACTGTGTAGCGAACCATATTACTCGCACGCACCTATCTCAGTTTCTTTCCGCTTTTTAAAACTTTATTTTCCTTTAATGAATTTTACGTTACGTTTAATGCCTACGGTATTTCTGGTTCTAATCAATAAGAATTTTGCATTAATGAAACTATACTATTTATGCGTATTTTATGACCTGGCAACGCTGAGCGGCCTGCTAGTATTTTATATTTCTGAAAGTTGTTAAGATCTCTTATACTTCAAAATCTTAAATTCCACAGTTTATTAATCAAAATAAAAAAATAAAAAAAAAACGTGACTAATTGACAAAATTTTAACTGACAGATGGAAAAAAGCTTTATTTATAGATCTGTGTTTTTTAAAAACTTTCTCCTTTTCTTCTATATTTCAATCATCTGTTCTTGCTTCGTTTTACATTTATTTAAATTATATTTTATTTCTTTTTGATTTTACCAAATTCTTTCATTCTGTCTATATATTTTCATATTTCATTCTCCTTTTCTTTTATCTTTATTTATTCACAATTTTCTTTTATTTCTTTCGTTCGTTATTTACTTTTTTATACGTGCGTCTGCTCCTTCTGTTGAGCCTGAATTTCACATTAATTTATTTCGTCTTTTATCTACCTTTCATTCATTTTTTCATTTTATTCATATAGGTTTGTAAAAAATAGGTTATTTCATTTCTTTACTTTTCTTTACGTTTTCCTTTTTTTTTTTTGCTTGTTTCATAAGAAATGTATATACCTATTTTTTTCATCCATTATTTTTTTTATTTCGTTCCCTGTCATTTATTTTTATATTTGATAAATAATTATAATCGTGTCCGCCATTTTGTTTGTTCCCTTTTTTGCATTTCGCTTTGTTTCCGTTCCGCGCATGCGTACAAACCATCACTTGATACACCGTTTGAAGAATCCTATTGTTTTCAAATCAACTCCTTCCGGGATTGATCATCCACCATCTTGATCATCTTTATTTTTAAAATTTATTTTTGCTTTGTCTTTTTTTTTTTTTTTGTAGATCACCCGCAACCATTTTCACATCATCAAAGTGATGCGATTTTCAATGAATTCAGATCGAATGCCTCGCAGATCGAACAAGTGCCCCGTTTGTTCCCAGTCTAATCACCAGCAATTGTTCCATTGATAACTATCCTATCGATTGTCATCTAAAACCAACGCCGTTGAACCGACAACAAAGTGTGAGTCTGGGGAAAACAGTAGAAAAATAAACGCTTCGTCGTTTTTCCTGGGAATATTTGAGGATGCATGAAGCAAAGGAAAGATATTGTCCTGGGAATGTGCGTTCATTCGAATATGCTTAATTAATAACACACTGCTAATGAGAGAAGTGGAACTTAGGAGAGAAAAGAAAGAGGTCTTAAAGTGTGAATTGAAAGATGGCCTAACTATTTTACATGTAATAGTAGACAAAGAAAATAATAAAATGGAACCTAGGCTTGTTCAGATCTCTTTCTCTCTCTCTCTCTCTCTCTCTCTCTCTCTCTCTCTCTCTCGCTCTCATATATATATATATATATATATATTTATATATATATATATTTATATATATATATATATATATATTTATATATATACACTAGCATTTCATCCTGGCGTTGTCCGGATGTTTGGAGGTGTGTGCTGAGCAAAAAATAAGCGACTTCTTTTTAAATTTTTTGACCCCTTAAATTTTATTGTTTTGGGCTCAAATCAAGTTATTAAGTTAGATCCATGTCCAAAGAACCTATATCTAAAATTTCAAGTGTTTAGACCCCAAATTGTCGGAGTTTGGTAGAGTTCTCAAAGGTCAAATCGTTGAACTTTGACCCCTTAACAGCCAAATTTCTGTCCGAAAACCGATTACAATTTTTTCTCAAATCTCACTACCCTGTATATCAAATTTCGAGTCTGTAGACTGAAAATTGACAGAGTTATTGCGTAGCAAAATGTACACAGACACACACAGGTACACTTTCAATTATATATATATATATATATATATATATATATATATATATATATATATATATATATATATATATATATATATATGAGAGAGAGATTAGCTGGCATCCCGGCGTTGTTCGGTCGTACAATACGTTTAAACATGATATTTTAATTTATGTAGATTGCGTATGTATGATTATTGTATCAATCATTTATTGATTATTATATATTACAAAGAATAATTTGCCCGATAGACTAATTCGCAAAAATCAATCAAACAGTAGTAATGATAATGTCCTTCATCAAATTCCATTTGTGTTTGTTTACAATTTTACGTAATTTCAACTTATTAATAAAAAAATAAAATTTAAATGAAATGGTGAGGTACTCCCAGGCTTGAACAGGGGGTCATTCGATCTGTAGTCGAATTCTCTACAACTAAGCTATATGTCCAGATTAAAATTAAACTGTTTTTATTAAGAAGAAATGGTTTGCTGAAATTTTATTATCTCCCTTGCCGGTGTAACGTAAAATATTCCCCTGTAATTTTTTTCTTTTTTACCTATAAGAAAATCTATTTTTAAGATCGGATTTTTCCGATTTTCGATATTCATCAGATGAATTTATGTATAAAACATATCTAAGACCACTGCCAGACATATAAATAACCTTTGCGTGAAATTTGCAAAAGATAGGCTCCGCCATTTCAGAACCTATGAGGAAGGAACTCACACCCACGGAAATATACTTTTATATAATAGTGTTGTATATTGTTTTATATTGGAGATGATATATTAAAGGGTCATAACATTACAATAGTAGCTAGAAAGATACTAGCAAGGTGTTCCGAGGTTGCTCGATGATTACCGAACATTTCACGTTCCCATATTTTTATTGTCATTGAAATTGATGAAATGACCTATTTTTTTTTCAATCGAATCGATTGATTGTGTGCTCTAGTTGGGGACCCACGGTGATGCAACTGGAGGAAGCTTCACATACCTCACGCAGTAACTAAGTTCACAATAGTCTAAATTGCACTGTAGAGAATTTACTATTGATATATATATAATGGCTTGAATTTAAGTTTAAAATGCAAAAGTCAAGTCTCATGCTTAAATTGCGCTCTAAACAGCAACATTCATTTCGAATGCGTCCCTGTCATATCAAAGAACCTACTGTTGATTTTATATACCTGAAATTACTGGTTGTGCGGTGATAATGACTTGCATTTAAGTTTAAAATGAAAAAGTCAAGTATCATCGTACAATTATGATTTAAATAGATACATTCATTTCAGACGCGTCCCTGTCATATCAAAGAATCCACTATTGATTTTATATGCCTGGCTTTTCGGTTTGTGTAGTAATAAAACTTCTCAAATGCACTTGTGATGTTAGGCTGTGTAAGGTGTTAATTTTGATCATAATCGCCTGTTCTTTCTTTCATTAGATTATTTAAATTATCGATACTTATCGAAGACATTACGAGACAAAACATATCTAGCAACACTACCAGGGACATTACGTACCTTCGTATGAAAGTTCATAAATATCGACCCAGCCGTTTTTGAGTCCCTAGGGGACGAACTCGCAGACACACAGACACACAACGTTCTTTTTATATGACAGTAGAGATGTATACATATACATAAATGTATATATACATATATATCAATAATTGACAATTCCTAAACTAATGATTACTTAAGAATTAAACACTAGTGTTTGTAGTTCGAATAATGGTTGTTAATATTTAATTATAAAAATATCATCGTGATGAGCTTTTTTAAAAAAAAATAATCTTTAGTCGTCTTTAAGCAGTCAAGCTAATCGCGAAATGCAATATTCCAATTTGTATTCCTGTCCTTGGATACTGTCTGACTGTTTACTATTTATATTCGCTGACGGGGAATTTCAAGATACTTAGTTTCTCTTAATTCCTGTGCTAATTGTTGATAGCCTGGATGCAGAATATTGATTTTGTAAGCATGAAAATCTAGTGTCAGTTATTATAGAATAATTAATATTTATTTATAAAAATGTTATCATATATATATATATATATATATATATATATATATGAATGACTAATACATTTAATCATATAAAATAATATACGAAAGTATAATTTTATGTGTAAACTAAGTATTTACTTCAACAGTGCTCAATACATAGGTAGAACTAGGTAGTAAATTAAAAAAATATATATTGCAATTAAGCTACAAAGATTATTCCGCGTTTCATCCACACTAGGATGCATTTGCACAATTTCTATTGCATATCATATCAGGGCAGTATTCAGAACTGACGTCACTGTCAAAGAGTGATATCAACTGTGAATACTAGAAAAAGTATGTTTGCAAAAATCTTGTACATTAACTTTTAAAATTAATGGCCTTACCACAAGATTGGGAATTGAAAATAAATCTCCCTTTCATTTTTTGAATAAAAACAATTCAATGAAATTTATAAATTGTAGGAGAAAATATTGCTTGATTATTTATTTTTTTCATAAATTATAATCATACTATATCAAATAATATTTTCCAACTTTCCCGAAAAATGTTTTTTGATATCTATGGACAATAATTATTTCTTCATAGCTTTGTGAAGCAGAATTCAATAAAGATTTGCAAATGTAAAAGAAAGATTAAATTTTTAATTAATAACTATTCACATGAAACAAAACTTCATTTAATTATGAGATGATATGATATGATATGGTAAAATATAATATAATATAATAAAACATAATATAATATAATATAATACAATACATAATATAATATGATATAATATAGCCAAATAACCTTTCGAAAGACCGGCAAAACCATTTTTAAGTATTAGAAAACCTAAAAATGTCTATATTCACTTAAAATAATAATTAAAAAATATATAATATTATATCTTCTGTGCTTTCACCTAACAGTGTATGGTTTTCATAAAAGCATGCATCTTTTCTCATAAAAAAACAACTTCCCTGTACAAAAAAAAGTTTACTGCCAATTTTCTTTAACCCCCCCCCCATAAAATGTAAGTTTTCTTGAAATAAACTTTCACCTTACAATTTACGGTATAAAATTCTCCTTTCTTGGAAAAAAAGTAACATTTGTTGATAAAATAATGCAAACAAATAAAAAAGTAAATATATAATACAAAATTCAAATTCTCTTAGGGAAATTAATATATATGTATATTCAGTAAAATTTAAAGTAGGTTTTTAATATTTGTTATTTATTGTATTTATATTTCTTTCCGGCTTTGGAATTTGTCTGCATCTGTTACTATGATCGGCTTAATCTGGTGAGTACTTGTCGAGCCCAAACCATAATTGATGAAAAACCCCGGGCTTTTCATTGTACATTTATCGGCCGATAAAAAAGTTGCTTCTTCATTACTGTAGTGAAATCCGACATCTACTTATACATTTTTGTCAATTTCAACAATGCCTGTCGATCTCTGGGATTAAGACGGAATTCCGAACAAAACCCTTTATTTACTTCACGGGGGTAGCTTGCTCTTGTTCTGTCAACTGACTGGATAGAAGTTCTAAGAAATTCGCAATCGTATTTTCCTGTCGCCAACAGTAAGAATTGAACCTTCAGGAAAATATCACGTTTACAATTATTTTTTCCAAGTACTCTAATCACTGCGCCATGGTTCCGTAATTATAGTACTTGGAAAAATCACGTCATGTCACAATTATCTAAATCTTCCATGATTCAACGAAAAAATGTTGGTTTTGTCACGTGTCATGTGACTTAAATGCAAGCTCAAATGTTCAATTCTTTCGAAAATCATTTTCTTTAATAACTAATTTTTACCTAATCGTTTTTCGTAAGTTTTTTAGACATTTTCATTACTGCGGCATAGCAATTAAGTAGATACTATTGGTTTAACTGTACAATCAATATTTCGATTTCCGAATTTCGCTACAATAACAAAGAAGCACCAAACTGTTTACGAATATTCTCATTAATTATGTTTGAAAGCAATATTTTCCCCAAAATATGTGCGAAAATAAGGGTATTTATTTGAATAAAAATACAACAGTTGTCCAAATTATTTCCTTTTTTTTTAATTATCCTACAACATTTGTACATTCTGTCCTTCTTTCTATTTTCTGAATCATCATAGGTCACCCACTGACTGTTTTGGTTTATTATTTAAACAGTTTTCTTTTCAAATGTTCTATTGATTTATTTTTGATAAAACACTATATTTTCATGCAAAAAGAAAATCAGCTCAATTTTTTAATTTCCAAGATTTTTCAGTGCGTGCTCACATACATGTCTTTATTATAATTAAACCTTCATGTTTTCCCCTCTGTCAACCTTAGGAAAGAACGGGTAGAGAAGGTGCATTTAATGATTTAAACGGATATACCATTTAAATTAAAGATATTGCACTTCATAATTCGCTTGGCGTTTGCAATAACCATTAACAAGGTGCAGGGTAATTTTTGCACCTGATCCTACAGTCGGAAAGTCAGACAATCTCTACATCTACTCAGAAAAAGGAAAACCTCAAAATATTGTGAATCCACAAGTATTGAGAAGATAAACATGAGAAACATTTTGTCTGATACACACACACACACACACACACACACACACACACACATATATATATATATATATATATATATATATATATATATATATATATATATATATATATAATTAGGCCCCGTTTCTTAGCATTTTTTCCGAATGAAATTAAACTTTAGTCAAAACTAGTTTATTATATTAAAAACATCACATCAAAACACTAGGGTCTTTGGCCTTTTTTCTCCGTTGATTGTAAAATGCTCAGAAAAACAATTGAATATCCTCTGTTTTTTGGGGGGTCACCCTATATATATATATATATATATATATATATATATATATATATATATAGTAAGTTATGAAAATATCTATGGCAATTAAGCTACACAGATTATTCGCCAAACTTATACCTGATCAGGAATATTTTATGTAGCTTAATTTCCATATATATTTTTATAACTTACTACCTAACTCTACCCATGTATTGAGCACTGTTGAAGTAAATACTGAAAATTTACGCATAAAATTAAATTTTCGTATATTAATTTATGCTATTAAATGAAGTAGTCATACATACACACACATATATACATATATATATATATATATATATATATATATATATATATATATATATATATATATATATATAGCTGTCATTCCTGTTTTTAAAAGATGGAATCGTCTAATCGTCGACGATGAAATTCAAGCAAGCAAGCACGGTTGGACGGTACAAAGATTTTTATAATTATGAAGATAATATATATATATAATACATAATCGTATAATTTATACTATATATATATATATATATATATATATATATATATATATATATATATATATATATATATATATTTACAAAGTTTATCTATGTGTCTATTATTTTCTCATGCTTTCTATGTATACAAATTATAGTGATTTATGATAACCTGAAACATCTGTAGTATTGCAAACAATTTGAAAGATGGTGTGCAAGCCTTTCGTAAAAATTTTGCAATTCATTTTTTGTACAATTTGACTAGTAGGTATTAAATATCAGTTAATAAATAATATCCGAATTTCAGTTACCTTTGAAAAATTTCAAAGTCCTTCCATCTATTCAAAAAATCGGATATTTCAGATTTCCATTGAATTTAATCCATAATAATTATGCATAATGAAGTAAAATGACCTGATTTTTAATTTCTGCCTAAGATCCCTTTAGCTTAATCCTTATATTTTAAACATTTTCTAGGATCAAAATCATGTGAGTGATTTTGATAACAATTAGAATAATGATTCTAGACATAGGGTTTAGTATCACTACATCTTGACTTTAATTTTCATCAAGAACATTAAAAGGGTGAAAAACTGTTCCCAGATATTTATTTTTTCTCTCATGGGACGGGTATTTTTTTAGTACTCTCTGTGAGGGGTCATAGTAACATGACGCATTTTATATAACATATACCATCCTCGGATAACAATTATTCAAATTCAATATTAAATAAGAAAGCACAATATATATATACATCTATTGTTTCTATGTAAAACTTAAAAAGCACTATCTACTTACTATTTCCGCCCCCCTCTCTCTCCTTCTTCTTGTTCGGTTGAAAAAATATTATATCTTTTCGTAATATTAGTTTTGTTCATAATGATTATCTCAGTATTTTTCTTTTTTTTTTCTTTTTACATTTAGTGACAATGTGAACGATATAAAAATTATTAATAAACGACTAGTCACTTGAAGTACTTATTAAAAATTTCGGATAATTAGAAGGATAACATTTAATTAAAACGTTAAATTAACACTATTTAAAAAAATAGTGATAATTACTTCTTTCCCATCACAGGAAGAGTTGACACCAGGTCTGAAGATGAAGAGAATCAAGCCAGCATCCTTAAACAAGAAACATTCAGGCTTATTAAGAATTGTCTGGGTAGTCCTGTCGAAATTTATCGTTCGATATTCTCCAATCGGATCGCTCCAGGCAGTTAGCAATGAAGTAAATTCACACCAAAAGAGGAGGTAACGCCTGGAAACGCTGACTTATTAAACTACCCAAGATGGAAGCCTGAGATCCACGACTGGTGTGTGCCGGCTATAGCCATTGAACGCCAAATGAATGCCGCCAATAGCGGTGTTTACTACTTCCTTCTCACTACAAAACAATGTGACACAAGGCCAGAAGGTGGAGAGAGTTAAGCCAGTGCCCCTAAGAGAGAACCGATTTGGCCTATTAAAAATTGACTGGACAGTTTTGCCAATATTCGTAGGTGGAGCGCCTGAGACAGAAAGCAATACACTTACTCCAACAGAAGGAGGGGTGGCAAAGCTTCGGAATGTTAACCTTCTAGGACTACTCAGAACGAATGCTTCAGCTCGACAGATAAAAGGCTATTTAAAATTAAAACAGTTTCTACCAGAGTAACTGTAATCGGATACATGACTAACATGTGTTTGCTATCGCCACAGGACACTAAATAAATGGTGCCAACAGCTGCCATGACGTTTAATTGTAACTCCATGTATTGTGTCTTAGTGAATCCATTTAATCCGGAAATAGATTAATTAGTTTAGAGCATAACAAGTGGAATGTTTTCCGTCCTGAGAATTAATCACATTTTTAATCTTTTTATAGTATGATTCTATCGGTCAATAGAAAATCGTGCTATTCCTTATCCTCGAGTGTTCTTTAACATTAGTAAATGGTTAAATCTTAGAATATAAAAAAATGAACCTTTATTCCTACTTCTGCGCTATAGTTTTCGTATCGGTGTGCTCACTTCAATGTTATCATTTGTTTAAATAAAGCTTCTTTAAACTAATATTCCACTCAACACTTTATGCATACATAATAGTCAAATAGCGTTTACACGACTTTTATTAATGTTCTGGCATGGCGATATATATATATATATATATATATATATATATATGTATGTGTGTGTATGTGTTATATATATATATATATATATATATATATATATATATATATATATATATATATATATATCGAATAGCCTCCTCGCTCCATACATTTGAGGAATGCAATTTGCTTAAATCAAGCACTTCCTCACTAAACGATCGACGAAAAATGCATGTAAATCTATGAATCCCCAGGCCGTGTCACGTCATTTTGCTGTGTCAATATCTACATCATACTTACCAGGGAAATGTGTATTTTATATCCACTGGGTTCACTAAAGGAATTCTCGCATAATTTCGGTCGGTCATCCAGGAATTTCTGTTTCCTTTGGCTTGTCATTGTAGACTTTAAGGCGTAATGTTAAACGGTATTGATTCCAGAAGGAGCCGCTGTCAAAGAATTGGACGTGTATTATATATCTGGCATTTGGCATCTTCGGCGATAGACCTCTATTATCTTTTTTTCTTTATTATTATTATTATTATTATTATTATTATTATTATTATTATTATTATTATTATTATTATTATCACCTCATTCGAATTCCATCGTATAATGGTTTTCTTGCGAGTCCCATTCATAGTCTTTAGGGGTGCCTGAAAAGATTAATGAATACCATCGCGAACATTTCTCTAATGATTGTAAGTGTAGAAGTTTATGGGATGCGGAATGGGAACAATCTACCCCAGTGTATTAAATTTATGGTTCAATCTGAAATGTAAAGGATGTCACTACCGACGATAGAATACTGGAGGATACAACCGTCAAAACGTAAATATGACAACGATGAAGCTGAGAAAAACAGTCGAAAAGCATGAAAACAACGTAAACAAATTAGAATTTCTTCGTTTGTTAGTAAAAACACTGGCATCGTCAAAAGTGGTTTGTAATTAATCTCTTTATAACCCATTCATAGTTATTTTGAGTATAGCAGTTCGTTTCCGATTAATCTTTTATGATAAATTCTTTTTACATGAGATATTATATAAAAGCGATATACAAGAAAACATAAAAGTTTAATTTTGAAATACGGTGCGTCTGCGACATTAAAATAACTTTCTCTGTAAAATAACGTAACCTTTACAATGCTATAATATATGATGCATATATTTAGAGGAATTAATATTATAAAACTACACATACTCAGAAAAGGAAACGATAATATATTTCTTTATAGTGAAGATGTTTATATAGTTGTAACGATAACATTTAATCTAAAAGGAAAAATTAGCAGGAAGGGCTGCATTTACCTTTGGGTATGTAGTGTAAAAACAAGTATACTATGCACTTAAAGTTAGTTATTTTGCGCATTTAATATTATTAATCTGATTAGATATAAATTGTGGAAATGATTCGGTTTTCCAATTGTGTTTATAATGATTGCTGATTCGATGAGTCTTCAGTAATATTTATTTAGCATATATTTTACGAGACATTTCTCAAGAACCTTGATTCCAGTGAAGCAACTGGCCCTTACGGCATCCCAATTATAGTGTTAAAAAAGCTTCAACCAGAACTTGCTCCCATACTTACGAAACTGTTTCAGCGCTGCCTTAAGGAGAAGTGCTTTCCGACTCCCTGGAAGACCTCATCAGTTTGCCCTGTATTTAAGAATTCAGGTGATAAGTCATCTCCCTCTCAGTACAGACCAATAAGTGTGTGTTATGAGTAAGTTGCTGGAATCCATATTAAATAGAGAAATAGTCAACCACCTCAGCAGAAACAACATTCTTAGTGGCACACAATATGGTTTCCGCTCTGCAAGATCTACCGAAGTTGTGCTGACGGTTATATCTCACAGGATTAGTGAATCTCTTGACACAGGCTTTCTTTCTAGGGCAATTGCTCTTCGACAAGGTATGGCATAAGGGTCTACTTCACAAGATTTCCAGCTACGGTATGACTGGAAATGTTTTCTCATTAAATCATTTTTCTCCGATAGGCTCATAAGAGTAGTGGCCGATGGACAAAAATCAGAGGCCTGCAGTATTAATGCTGGAGTCCCTCAGGGGTCAATCCTGGGCCCAACTCTCTTCCTGATTTACATCAATGACCTCCCTAAACACATACTTAAATCATTCGTTGACATCTATGCTGATGACACGACCATCTACGGCAACACGTCAAAGGCTGTAAATGACAAAGTTCCCTCTGATTCTCTCTCCTCTGATCTCGAGCGCGTGGTTCAGTGGGGGAAGACGTGGCTGGTTACCTTTAATGCATCTAAAACCAAACTCCTATCCTTACATCATCAACGCTCTGATCCCCATCTGGCATCAATTGTGATGGATGGCTCTCGTCTGGGAGAAGTCCCGTGTTTTGACAAGCTTCTAAATTTGACCTTTACTCCTGATCTGAAATGGAACACGTACATCAAGTCTGTTGCCAAGGTCGCTGGAAAGATGGTGGGATCCTTTTACCCCTCTAGAAGATATCTCACTATTGATGCAATTCTTTATCTATATAAAAGCCAAATACGTCCAAGGATGGAATACTGCCGCCATATCTGGACAGGAGCTGCTAAAAATAGCCTATCTTGCCTTGACAGAGTACAAAATAGACTTCGTGGCTTAGTGGGGGATGCCCTTTTCTCTACCCTGCAACCTCTCTTCCACAGAAGAGACGTTGCGAGCCTATCCTTGTTTTATCGTTCTTTCCATGGCAGGTGCTCGTCTGAACTCCAATCTCTGGTTCCCCCTCGCCAATCTTTCACGAAAAACACCCGTCTAGCTGAATCCACTGTGAAAAATTTTCCCCACTCTATATCTGTGCCTAAATCAAAACGTGGATTCCATGAACAAAGCTTCTTTCTTAGAACTGCACGCCTGTGGAACTCTGTTCCGTCTGCCTGCTTCCCACCGGACTACAACTTGGATGCGTTCAAGTCCAACGTTAACAAATTCCTAATGAACCGCCCCCTTAAATAAACACTTCATCAAATCTCCACACTAACGTAATGTACTTACAATAACCCTTATCCCTGAGTGGCTTCCGGCCCTTGAGAAGTGGTGACCACTGTGTAAAAAAAAAAAAATTAAAGGAAAGGTCAGATTGTACTGTATGAGGGAATAGTGCATTTCGGAATAAATATATTTATATCTCCTCATAATCATTCATCCTCTTACACACACACACACACACAAACACACACACACACAAACACACACACACATATATTTATACGATTACTTCATTTAATCACATAAATTAATATTCGAAGATATAATTTATGCGTAAATTTCTCAATATTTACTTCAACAGTGCTCAATACATAGGTAGAGGTAGGTATTAAGTTATGAAAATATATATACCAATTAAACTACACAGATTATGCCGCGTTTTATTTCCGTGAGAATTCGTCAAGGCTGACGAATTCTCACGAGAAAAACGCGGAATATTCTGTGTAGTTTAATTGGTATATATATTTTCATAACTTAATACTATCTAAAATATAATATAATATAATATATATATATATATATATATATATATATATATATATATATATATATATATATATATATATATATATATATAAGAAAATCAAATTTCTCCATCAGATTGATCTGCCCATCTAACTCTGACTTAGGTGCTGTAAGCAAAAATATCTTAGATATAATCATCTTTTCTTTTAAAGAAAAGGTAAGTTTCCCTCTTTGGCTGAATTCAGATTCCGTAATTAATTGGTTTGTCTCCCTTAAAAATAAACACCTCCTTAACTTCATAACCTTTGCCATCCAAAATTATTATCAATCAATTTTCCGATCCTTTTAAATAAGGCTCTAATCTTTGCTAAAAGAAATTCTGACTTAACTAATTTAGAAATAAAATTAATTCTTCTAGTGAGAAAGTCCCTTATACAATTTAACAATAAGCTTTGGACTAGAAAGGTACCTCTGATAATTTTGACATCTTGATGAGTCTGCTGACTCTACAGAAGTTGCCGATTTAGTGGGACTCTTCTTAATGAAAGAATTTAAATACCACTTCAAACATATCCAAGGGGCCTTTATAGAGATGATGCCCTTTTTACTACAGCAGCCAGGCCAAGAGAGTACAACAAAACAATTAAAAAATTACATAACTTCTTTAATAGCTTTGACATTTCTATAATTATCGAACCAAACAAAAAAAATTCAAATTTTCTAGATGTTACACTTAATCGTAACACCGAAACTAATAGCCCCTATCATAAACCCAACCTTACGCTTTTATACGTCCATAAATCTTCTAACCACACAAACTCATCTATAAAATCTATAGTACCATCCCTCTCTAGAAGAATTTCTGCTCTTTCTGCTGATAAAAAACTTTTAATCAAAATGCTACTTTCTTCAATAATGCCTTAAGGAACTCAGAACACAAGGAAAAGATTAAATACAACCATTATGCTCCTCCTACAGGCCGCCTTAAATCTGTAATCACACACAATATGACACGTACGAAACCAGTTCAAATAACAAGATCTGCCGCTATCAATAACAATGAACCAGTCTACGTATATAATCCAAACCAAAATACTAATCATAATACCTCTAACCCACCCAGTCGCATCAAGAGAAAGAAAATATTTTGTTTAATTCTCCATTTAGCGAAAATTTCAAAACTAATATACCTAAGGAATTCTTCAACATTGTTCAAAACTTATTCAAATACCCGCACAGATATAGTTCCATTTTCAATAAAAACTCAATCAGGATTTCTTATTCAATAATGCCTAATTTAGCACAAAGAATCTTAACATCTATTAACAAAAAAATTAAATCAGCCCCAAAAACCCCTTTCCCAATTAAACCCAAAACTAACTGTAATTATCATGACAAACATCTTTTCCCACTCAATAATGATTGCATCAATAAAGATGTTATATATTCATGCACAATTACTGAGCTCCCACGCAATCCTCCAATAACAGGCACTTATATTTCGTCTTCAAGTAATCCTTCTTCCCATCCTCCATCTGATATAGTTACTAATCCAATATACCATTCGAGCAGCCCCTCCATCTACAATCACACAACTGGCAATAATAATAATAATAATAATAATAATAATAATAATAATAATAATAATAATATGTCTTCTAACAGCCATCCTAACACTAACAACACTCATTATCCCTTTCAAAATAGTCCTCATACAATCATTGTCCCGCCCTTTGTTGAACACAATGAACAAAATTCAAACTATTTAACTAATACAAATCAGCAAATTAATATCAGACCTCTAGCTTTTAATAAAGTACATACATATATCGGCGCTACTTCAACATTAATTAAGAAAAGAATATCATCCACATTTCTTCTTTTAACAACAATAATTCTAATAATAACCAAGAAACTTCTCTAACCACTTTAATTAAAAAACTTAACTCTAATAATACCTCCTTCTCAATCAAATGGACTATCATAAAAAAAGTTAAGTCTTATACTTCAGGCTCTAAGTCATGTCGCCTCTACACAACAGAAGCTATAACTATAATTACTTCCCCTCAAAGTAACAATATAATAAATTCTAAAAACGAACTGATCTCTTTCTGTAAACATAAGTCCAAATCTAATTATTGTAATTTTGAAATTACATAGTTATTACTTTAACCTTTCATATAATTTTTCTTTAACATTATCGTTTGTTCTACATACTTTCTAAATATGCTATAACTTAATACTCCTTTATTTTAATTCTTTATTTCTTCTTTGGTTGGCCTGTTTATTTTTAATTTCCGTTTTAGTGTTTAAATATTCCTATCTATCTAATATATCAATCTACCTACACATTCATATCCTGTATGCATATTTACTTATATTTTACTATATGCATTTACTTACATACTTACTTGCTTTATCCGGAATTTGCAGATACCGGCTATTCACTCCCCTTTAAAAAATTTTATTTTTTATTTTATATTTTATTTTTTTTACTATTTTTTATTTTTTTTATTTATTATTTAATTTTTATTTATTAATTTATTAATTTATTTATTTTTTCCATTTAATGTCTATTAATAATTCTTGCTGACATTTTCGTAATAATAATCTGTACATTTCAGTTGACCTCTTTTTGCCCTATATTTTTCGCGCCTTTAAACGTTATTTTGTCTGGGTCATTTTGACATTTGCTTTTCTATTTTATATTTTATTCTATCACCATTTAATTTTTTTTTCACTGATTTTTTTCTCTTTTTCTTCACTGATTTTTCTTAATTACTTTTTGTCTCGGCAGCCGTGTCAAAAGCATATCTTATTTTTCTTTTATTAATATTATTGGAATTCTTTCCCCTTTTCCTTGTACCTATTTGTGAATTATTCCATGTATTTCGGACTTTTGGATTATTTTGGACCATCTTCCAATTACGTGATTTCCTTGGATTTTACTTGTGCGAATGGAAATTTAATTAACTTTCTTGGATTTACATTTTTGGATTTTACCGTCATTGGATACTTTACCTTTCACCAGACTATCCATTCACGTGAAATCACCTTTTTCTTCACCATATTCCCTCTGCTTCACTTTTTGTTAGCAAGCAAGATCTTTAACTTACTTGCAGTTTCATCAAATACTTTTGTATGCAGAATCCGATCCTGCATTTTGCTAATTCCTATCCTCTGATGAGAAGGAAAGTATTTCTTCGAAACTCCGCGGATTAAGGACTATCAAGTGTTTCCTTTTCAGATTAAATATGTTTTTAACTCTTTTTCAAAGTGCTTTTTAACATGTTTAATAACCATTTGCTCTTTTATATATATTTAATTATAAAACTCAAATGACCTTGTAACGATGTATCTAACCCATTTTCGGTTTACTACATCCGGTTGCGCATGCGCGCATAACCTGTGCACTGAAATATTAACGTTATTATTTCGAAATTATTATTTAACATGGGAAGAGTGGGGTTTAAAATAACTTAAACGTAATACAGAAGTGAACGATGTAAAAAAAAGCAGACAGTATAAACAATAGTTTATTAAACGCGAAAAAAAAAAGAACGATTGGGACGCTGAAATATTAACGTTATTATTTCGAAATTATTATTTAACATGGGAAGAGTGGGGTTAAAAATAAACAAAAAACCAAAGAACAATTGGGACGCTGAAATATTAACGTTATTATTTCGAAATTTATATTTAATATGGGAAGAGTGTGTTTTAAAATAACTTAAACGTAATACAGAAATGAAAGATGTAAAAAAAGCAGATATATCCAAATTTGAATTTAACTATAATAAGTATTATGGTATCTGTTCAGTGCACATTTACCTATAAGTATGGCTAACCCCTTATAATTCAGTAACTGTAAATATTTTTTCCAAAAATAATCAATTATAATAAACAGAACCACTCATAGAAATCTATCTATATTCTTTTTTTCATTTTAATATACTTTCATAGAAATGTTTCTGTTATGTAAAAAAAAACTATTTTCTTTACGTCACAAGTATCACGCTCATACATTAATTCCATAGCTAATATAACATACTGACCCACCGGGTTAAGGGTAGTCTAGTATATATTTTTAGAGGGAATTGAACTTGTAGTCTGAAGAACAGAGTTTATTTTAATGTATTAGTTAATGTATTAATACTTTTAAAAGAAAATATGCCCATTCTAGTGTAGATATATAATAAGGTATAGATATCTTTGAGCTATATTAATATTGAGTAAATTCATTATTGTGAATTAAAAATTAGTTTAAAAAGGAAAAAAAGATCAACTCGATTGTACGATGGTTTCGGAAACGATGTTAATTTTATTAAAATTGACAATAAACTATTGACAATAATTTGAGAAAGTTTTGTCCTTTAAAAACATAGTTTCCTCATCAGCAAAATTGGGGGGGGGGGTCAGAAGTTAAAGACGCCAAAATAAAACTAGCATTTTCATTTTAGTCGTGAGTTAGCCAGATATTCCATTTTTATCTCCATTATAAGTTACCTACATCCAAAATTTCAAGTCTTTCGACCCAAAATTGGCGGAGGTATTTGGTAAAATCTGCAAAAGTCAACTCTTTCAACTTTGACCTTTTGACAGCCAAATTTTCGCCCTAAAACTGATTAACATGCTTGACGCATGACTGAATACCAGTTATGCATAAATTTCAAATGTTTAGACCAAAAATTGGCTGAGTAGTTTGCTAGACACTGCAAAGGTAAATTATTTTGAAATTTGACCCCTTGGCGGATCAAATTTTTAACCGAAACCAATTAAAAAGCTTGTCCTATCTCTGAATACCTTTTATATAAAATTTCAAATATTTAGACCAGAAACTGGCTGGGTTATTTGGTAAAGGCCGCAGAGGTCAAAGTTTTTTAAAAGTTTGACCCCAATTTTGACCCTTAACATTTATTTTTGTGGGATCAAATCAAATTAAAAGTTATATCCATCTCCATGTAATGTAGCATAGGGCTGGCGTCATATTTAAGATGACGGGTACATATATACGCTGGTAATGAGGAAGATATAGAAGACATTTATACAGTTCTGGACTGTTTCTTCTTATAAAATATATTAGCGAGGGTTGAGATAGGGGATGCACATTCTTGGGAGAGTTACATAATAACGATGAGGGAGACAAAGTTCATATTAAGGATGTTTCACACATTACCTTTTGCTGTCGAATGACGACAGGACACAGTTTTACAAACACATGATGACAACTTCTTTATTATCAGATCGACCGGTCGAATGATGATGACGTCAAGGAATTCAAATTCGTACTACATAAACGTTCTCCTTTCGCTTCAAACGGGACCCTCCTCTGATCATGTCAGCTCTTTCCGACCGACTCGGCTGGTTGTTCGATCCGAACTCGAATGCCTCTGATCTCCGACTCTAGCTCTTATATTGAGAATTCATTTTTGCTATGACGTCAGACGTGTGGTCTCAAAACGTGATCGACTCACGTGGCTCAAACGTACATTTTCAAAACACACTTCTGCAACAAAGAATTGTCACTAACCTATTTTTCAACTTAACTTATTTTTCAATATGTTTTTAAATTGTATTGTGCATTATTTTTTTAGCTGACGTTTTTAATTGACTTTCCATAAAAGAATGCACAATTAAATTCTTTTTACAATGCAAACATATCTGGGTGAAAATGTAATTAAACAATATCTAATCTATTTTATATGATATGTAACAATGCGAAATTTTAACATTCCATTTTCTGTATCTATTTCTGAACCTTGCTTACAAAGTTCGAATCTCGGTCTATCCTAATCTCATTTTCCACTTATCTAAAGTTCTTACTTACTCACTTTTATCGTTATTTCCATGGCAGGTGCTCGTCTGAACTCCAATCTCTGGTCCCCCCTCGCCAATCTTTCACGAAAAACACCCGTCTAGCTGAATCCACTGTGAAAAATTTCCCCCACTCTATATCTGTGCCTAAATCAAAACGCGGATTCCATGAACAAAGCTTCTTTCTTATAACTTCACGCCTATGGAACTCTGTTCCGTCTGCCTGCTTCCCACCGAACTACAACTTGGATGTCTTCAAGTCCAATGTTAACAAATTCCTAATGAACCGCCCTCTTAATTAAACACTTCATCAAATCTCCACACTAACGTAATGTACTTGCAATAACTCTTATCCCTGAGTGGCTTCCGGGCCTTGATAAGTGGTGATCACTGTGTAAAAAAAGGGGGGGCAACCTTTTTTCCTGTAACAGTAACCTACATTTAAAATTTCAAGTGTTAAGACTCCAAATTTGCGGAGGAGTTTGATAGAGTTTTCAAAGTTAAATGGTTAAACTTTGACACCTTGCCAGCCAAATTCCTGGCCGAAAATTAATTAAAGAGATTTTACCAAATCTCAAGACCCCTTATGTCAAATCTTGAGTCTGTAGACTGAAAATTGAGTTATTTGGAAATGTACACAGGCACATAGACAGACATACATTTCCACTTTCATAGATATAGATATAGCTTGATTGAAGTATTTATAAATTTTAACTGCACAATTTTTGCCATGTCAGGTATAGAATCGGACATTTTTACCGTGAATGTCAGCGTGAAACAGGGGTGCGTCTTGGCTCCGGTCATTTTCAACCTGTTCCTGGCTGCCGTCACTATGGTTTCTCGTGTGACCTTCAACCTTTGGATGCCGCTGCTGTCCAGTATCATCTTGATGACAAGCTCTTCAACCTGAAACGTCTTCAGGCCAAGACTAAAACCTATGAAGAGCTCACCTTCGAATTACAGTCTGCCGATGATGCCGCATTCCCTCGCCATACCTCTACCGGACATCAACGCAATCTTGACGTAGTCTCCAACCCCTAACCTGACCGGCCTTCTGCTCGACACCAAGAAGACGGAAATCCTACCAAACGTGTCTCCAACTGATGCTCCCTTCATCACTGCCAACGTGTAAAGAATCAGCAGCAGCTTCACGTACCTAAACTCTAATCTCTCATTCTCCTACGATTTTGGCGATAAAGTTCAGTGCCGCTTTAATCTCGTATCTTCTGTTTTGGGTCGTCTGAATGACCGAGTGTTCGCCAACCGCAATCTCAAGACCTATACAAAAGACATCATACCCACCCTTCTGTACGGTTTCGAGGCATAGTTTCCGCACCGCCGTCTCATCAGGCTACTGGAGTCATTTTAAATCGGACGACTACAGAAGATTCTTATGCGAGCCCTATGTGGAAGTGGCAGGAGTCTGGAGTTGCGTCTCTAGAGACACTCCTTGTTCGTCGTCAACATTTTTAGTTGGGTTATGTCACGAGGATGAGCTCAATCAGGCTACCTTGACGAATACTATACAGTCAGCTCACTCATGGCCGACGAAACGTCAGTTGCTCAAAGAAACGTTACAAATACTGTATCAAGGTCAAGCGCTGCAGTATCCCCTTTAATCGTTTGGAGACATTGGCAGGGGACAGAGACACTTGGCGTTCCACATGTGATAGTGGGATGACCTTCTTCAACAACGAGCATGAGCGAGCAGCTATGGAGCGTCGCACACTGTTAACACAAACGAGCGGCGGCCACTCACCAGCAAAACTCAAATCCAGTCTTCTTGTGCTCTATCTGTGCAAAGCAATATAAATGATGCATCGGGTGTCACAGTCATCAACAGAGTCACAGAGTCAATTAAAACAGAATGAAGAAGACGTCGTCATCAACATGGATGCGCTATCATAACCAACTTACTAAAAATTGTACCTCTAGTAGTATTTGTAAATTAAAACTGCACACTTTCTGTCACTCACAGGATAATAATTCTATCGTTTCCGAAAGTCTAGCGAACCTATGTAACCTAGACTTTAAACTGAGTCAACATTACGCAAAATACGGCCACAAACTAATAATAGCTAACGAAAACATGCTTAGAGGAACTCATCTTCTCAAACTATAAAATGAATATTTGTTCGTCGCGACGACACGGACCATCTGATGATTCTAGAGGGATGATAGATAACACGCGCTGGATTGTGAAGCAAGGATTGCGCAATTTCTAACCACTCTTCTCCTGAGTCAGTAATGTTTAACTCCAGTGGCAAGGAGAAGTCCGGGGCGAATAGAAACAATGCCGAGATAAGTTGAAAACTCATACAGCACTTGGTATTCCCAAATGGTTCTCATTTTAGTACTGACTAGGCTCAACAATGCTTAACTTCTACCGGGAACTGGTGCGTCAGCGTGATTATGCCATAAAATATACTTCAGGTATAACCACTTTCGATAAATGAAATTGTGAAAGAGAAATATGGTTATATCATCTCACTTGGATCGATATTTTCATTAATATTATTTAATAAAAAACGTTCATATAACTCTCCGACTATTGTACCAGAAAGTTCATATGCTTGCCATTTTCAAAAAAAAAAAAAATGAACAATTTAACAGATACTTCGTCATACAAAAACCTTTTCCCTAACCTAATCACAAGACACAGACCATCTGATGATTCTGAAGGGATGATGGATACAATAGGCAGTCTATAGAAAATAGCACAAAACGCGTTATTGAGTGTAAAGAAAGGCCAGGTCAAAGGTCATTTTGTATTAGATTAATATCAAATATGAAAAGTACAAAGTAGATTTGGCGATTACTTTGGAAAGTCTCATGAATCTCCCGGTCTATTAGTTTGTCCTTTATCCATCAGATTTCATGTATCTCATAGAAGCGGAAAATTGCTGTTTTCTAGCTTAGAATATATTCATATGCCACTAATTTAGAGCTAGCATTTTACTTCGAAGTTAAGGTGCATTTTAGCTGCTTAAATCAAGTCGCTTAACGCTTTTTTCTGGAGCTATATTACTATATATATATATATATATACATGTATATTCATATCTATCTATCTATCTATCTATCTATCTATATATATATATATAGATATAGATATAGATATATGAATATACATGTATATATATAGTAATATAAATAAATATATATATATACAGAGATATATAGATATATATATATATATTTTACATTTAGGCAGTATTCTTTCACTTAAGCATTGTAAAAGACAACAGAGGCTTTTACTTAAGTAAACCTTTTTATTTTTCAATTTTTCTGATAATCTCTTAGCGTGTAGTCGATAGAATTGATATGTCACAAGTATATGTTGAAGTTGACCGCAGTATTGCTTAACATCTTTTCAAAAAAATACTAGGAAGGATGTGTGAATATTATTTGCGAGGAGAGTTGTTTTTTAATAGTATCAGCGATAAATGCGTGTGACGCTATGTGAGCTCTATGTAAAAGTGAAGGGGGTGCCTAGCTTTGTGGTTAGTACTAGGTCACATAGAGGGAGGAGTGTTACGACAAGCATTTGAGTGTATGTTTGGCCAGATTGGAAGGTAATTTGGTTAAATGGAGGTTTTTTGCTTTATATATATATATATATATATATATATATATATATATATATATATATATATATATATATATACTCTGCCTTCTTCTAGATAAGCTTTCCATTTATGCTGGACTACGAAGTGGCTCCAAAGCAGATCTTCGCCAGATGACCCTCCGTGATCGTTTGTTTGTTTTTTGTTTTTTTGCCTTTTATTTTATGGCGTGATCGCTGCAGCCTCGATTAGAAAGGCAAGCGCATGCCAATAACAGTTAGAAAGAAAAAACTGCTCGCAAAAGAAAATCTAAAGTATTATTTACTAGTATTCTCATCAATGCATTACGGCTTAAAAATGTAACAAGACCACACGTGTTGCAGGTAAGAGAATGAAATCCATGCACTTTAAAAATATATGGTAGTTTTTTTTAGTATGTCTGCTTTAGAATAGGTAGGGTACACATTACTAAGATAGTAGTTTTACGATGTAAACATCAGAGTTTTAAACTAGGTAGACATAAAAGGGTATTGTGCATTTGCTTAAAGCGGATTATGTTTGGTTAAAAACAATTTTTAATACCTTTATCAATAAAACAATACGTCAATTTATTTTTATTATTTTCATGTGCTATTTTTCTAAATAGTATTTTCCTGTTAAATTCAAATTTTACAATATGTTTTTCTTTTATTAATTTGTTAAGTGAAAGTACAGATAACCCGGTCGGTTTCTAATGCGAGGAAAATCTATCCCCCCCCCAAAGTGGTACTCTGGATATTAAACATTAAAATTGCCTCAGTCTCGAAAGATTTCTTCTCTACTGAACGAGGAAAAAAACGGTGAAGTGTAGTTCACCTTCTGTTTCTCTCCCCCTCTCTCTTCCTCTCTTAATATATCCATCTCTCCCTTTCCCTCTCTCAATCTATCTTTCTTTCTATATCACCCTCTCCATCTCTCTTTGACCCTATTTGTCTCTTTAACTCCCTCTATCTCTCTCCTTTCCTCTGTCTCATCCCTCTCTGTTTCTAACTCTCCCCCTCTCTCTGTTTATCTATCAATCCCTTTATCTCTCTATCTCCTTCTCTTTCTCTATTTTCCTCTCACTGTCTCTTTTCTATCTATATATCTTCCTCTCTATCTGTCCATCTCTAATCCCTCATCCTATTTTAGTCTCCTAAATTAATTACAGTGAATAAGGCATTGTCAAAACATGGATAAATCCTATTTTAGTCACCTAATTTACTGACTGTGAGAATAGAAGTTATTTGGAAATTACTGCTACCTTGAACAGCACCAGAAGTAACTGGTAAAACCTTTCTAATTAAATTGATTTTGGCAGCCATTTGGTAACAAAATGACATTGCCTTAGCCCTTGCTGCATGAGGAATACCTGCGACCTTGCTGCCAAGTAGAAGAATTATTTATTCTACTTTAAAACATTCATTTTTTCAAAAATCTCATGTTCGACATCTCCAAAACATCCAATATGGGGTAAAATATTGCAGAAATGCAAACTTATTGTTTAGGATGAATGCATAATGGTACGCAAAAGAATAGTTAGTCTAAAAGGTTTTTGCAGATATTCAAATTATAAGAATTCCATTTGACTGAGTGAATAAGCTATTCTTGCAGGTCAATACAAAGATGCCCATGAACTTAACGCTATTATTCAATGTAAAATTCCAAGTGAGGTAGTCAAATACAAATCCATCGACACTGTTGTGAAAGCAGATAAAGTGGTTAATTATCCAACAGTTATATTTGCCAGGGATGCCACCACATGTATTGCAACTGAAATTTGGTGTACTAATTATCATGTTGTGAAATATAAACCAATCCAAGCTTTGCAATGGCACATAGCTTGCAGTAAAAAAAAATTAACAACAATCTTAACAGGACCTTTCACAGATGAATATATCTTCATTCCATGCATTCCTATGATTCCACCGGATACATCATTACACTTTAGCAAATTGCACTTTCCAATTTTATTGTCATTTGCAATAACCATCAACAAAGCACAGGGAACAATCTTTACAATTGTGGGCCTTACAGTTACACACTGACTGTTTTTTCACATGGACAATTTATGTTACATATTCAAGAGTCACCAAACCGGAAAATCTCTATATCAGCTAAGAAAATGGAACAACAAAAACTATACCCATGCAAAATGGAAATTTAAACCTATAAGAAACATGCTTTTTCTCATTTTGGAACTTTTTCCATTGCGCCAATTTGAGCCACAGCAACGCGTGGCAGGGTACAGCTAGTATATATATATATATATATATATATATATATATATCGTCGAAATATATACACACACTCAAACACAAGCATATATATATATATATATATATATATATATATATATATATATATATATATATAACACATACATACCCATAAGTCAAATGTGATCTAGCACACTTCAGTAACTTTGAGAATGATTTTTGTTATTTTGTTTTAATCTTTGTCACTGTATCTTTTCTTCCGCCGCTCGAAGATGATGATGAATTATAATGTTTCTAATTTTTATTGGAATTTTTTTTAAAAATGATGGATGATCGCGTCCATTTTTTAATGATGAACCTGTGCATTTCTTAAATACTTACAAGGTTTCTTCTATTAGTTTGTTTATGATTAAACAACTAATACACACTATTTATGGTAATCGACTTATTAAGCTGTAATTCGAAATCACCAAATGAATATGGTGAAATCCTTCGACCGAAATATCTTAACGATGCTTCTGTGTATTTGTTTTTTACTAACCTGTCACCTTGTTTTTCCATAGTTCCATAAACAACTTCAAATTAATACATTTGTTATTCAAAAAGAAACGTTTGATAGAATCAATTTGTTTATTAGTAAGTTCAGCTTTGATGTAAACTTTATATGCTATCCTATGCTATCCTATATCCTATGCTATCCTATATACTATGCTATCCTATATCCTATGCTATCCTATATACTATGCTATCCTACTGTAGTTTCCTTGGATATCATCTTCTGTGTGGCTATAACTATACTTTAATTCCTAAAACAAAATTTGAAACGGATTCTTCAATAAGCGTCTGCACTATATAAACCATTGTGTATTTTCCTTGCATTTCGTATATCTTTAGAGATAGTACATATCTTTTACTGTTTTATTTTTTAAATCAATTTTTAGATTTATCCAGGACGTTGCGGCCTGGACGGGGACCTGTTCTTCATCCCTGCATCGGATTGCGGCTTCGTTGGCCCGTGAAAAAGGTCTAATTTAGACGGTTCCGGAGGCTTCGATGCCAAGCAGCGTTCTCGGTTCGAGAGGCATCTCCGTAGAACCTACTCGATGTCCAAACTACAAGGCTTCAAGCCGGCCATGGACAGACGCTGATCAGACCTGCATGTTTTTTCATCTGTATAGTTTCTCTTTGTACATAGCACCCTAAATTGTAACTGACTGTTTCGTCTTGCAACTTGCCATCGCTTATGCGTTTATTTTTTGCCAATTACATGAATGAATGAATAAATGAACGTCACACCTTCGTATTGGTTTCAATTGCATTAAGACAAGATTCTGAATTGTTGTTTTTTCATTTTATAAAAAATAAAAAGTTTATCTTCCAGAATGAATCTTTTTCACTGAACATTATAACATTTTGAATTACCTTCATGTGCACGTAAGCAAAATATATATAACTTCTGCTAAGGTTGATCCGTTCGTCTTATGTCCCATAATACTATGTCATATTTAATAACCCCTTTTTCTAGGTACTTATGTGAGATCTGCATAGTCATAGTGAATGGTATATGACTTTTTTTTATATCCGTTGTTTGTTATACGATCCCAGGACTTGCTGTTACATTCGATATGCAACTTTTTACAGTAGGTTTAGTAGAGGTATTGTTTTCATTGGCGAAACCACTTCTCTTCTCTGGAATCATAATGAAACGCTAAAATGTGCGCAGTATATTTGTGTAGTGACTGAGCAATTTTAAATTGAGGAAATCCCCAAATTTAATGAAAAACAGAAAAGACAAACGACTCTCCCCCCCAAAAAAAGCCGTATCTAAGCTGTTCGTGTATTAAAGTTGATGGTTTCATGTTGTGCATCAGAAAAAAAGTTTGTAAATAAAAATCGATGTCGATGCCTCTGTTCAGTCTCGAAAGACAAAGGATACCCCCTGTAGGGGCAGTTGCGCGTGTAATTGTGAGGCAAGGATCGCGAAAGCCCTAACCACACCTCTCCTGAATCGACATTGTTTGGATCCAGTGGCAAGGAGAAGACCAGGACGACTGGAAACAATGCCGAGATAAGCAGAGAGACATACAGCACCTGGAAGTCCCAAATGGTCACCCATTCCGTACTGACCAGGCTCAACGTTGCTTAACTTCGGTGAGCCAGCGGGAACCGGTGTGTCAACGTGATTATGCCGTATTAAAATAAAAATAGTGGTCATTCTATCGCAAATATAAGCATTGCGCATCTTTTATTTATATTTTATTTATTGTAGTTTAATATGCAATAATTTGCATATCAATGAATTAGCTGCCCTCAAAAACGTTATAAAAAAACGAAAACGAGAGGACAGAAGTAAGCAGTAAAAGACATGAGACGAATGCAGAATTCTGCTGATGAACGATTACTATACAATACGATGGTGGAGTGTGTAAATATCTCCACTGGACCATCTGTAAAAAGTGTGAAAATTATCAATTATATTTTTGTTTTAATTGGATTACCGTTTCTGAAAATTTATATATATTTTATCGAAGACGTGTTAATCTCAAATTGAGGACAAAGATATAAGCAAAGACTACTAGCTATACCTAGTCGGTGTTGCCGGGGATTCGTTAAGTTTAATATTATTTACCTATTTTTTGCTTTTACTTTTCAAAGGTGCCATATACAAGAAAGTAAATATTATTTTATAATGTTTTAATACCACAAAATGTTTATGTAATATCACACGAATGGAAACGATTCTTAATACACAGAAATACAATCACAGAAAAGCGAGTGCGCGCACACACATTTAAGATATGGAATTATTGTATCAATTATTCAATCTGTCATTCTATTATACAACTGTATAATAAGACCAGTGAGACATGCGAAACCTAGAGTTGTTTAATCACTACTTTTGCGGCGCATCTTTCGCGTTCGCTGACAACAGTTTATCTCAAATGCCGTTGTTCATTATCGCTGCAACATATCGATTCTACAACTTGCTTTTCTCTTACGACGTCTTTGCTGGTTCAGTTATGTTCTTCGTCGTTACCCAGATAATGTCACCCAGATAATGTCGCCCAGATAATGTCACCCAGATAATGTCACCCAGATAATGTCACCCAGATAATGTCGCCCAGATAATGTCACCCAGATAATGTCACCCAGATAATGTCGCCCACAAAGTCATTGAAGCAGCCCTTTCTTATTGTTTGAAAAAAATAAATAACGTGGAGACCATCTGAAAACCTGGCCCAGAACGGTCAAATAGGATATAGAACTGATACCTGGGCGCTCATCTCTAAATGATTTTCCACTGAAAGCGTGATTGGCTACTATTCGTATTTCCTACCGTGATGGATCGTATTATTTCTAGCGTTTCCTTGTTTTATATGATCCCAAGACTTGTTTCTACATTCGATTTCAACTTTTTACAGATAGTATAGTGGAGATATTTGCACACTCCATTGTCTCGCATTGTACAGTAGTCGGTCCCAGCAGAACCTTGATGTCAGGTGGCCCTGCTAGCTAGTTCTGTGTGCAAGAACCTGTCCTTATAATTATTGAGACCACCTATCACTTCTGGAATCATACGTAAAGCGATAAAATATTCCCAGTATATCTGTGTAGCGACTAAGCAATATCGAGTTGACGAAATCCCCAAATAAGTTTATTGAAGAAAAACAGAAAAGACAAACGAAACTAACCTAAAAATCATATCTAAGCAAGTCGTCTATCAAGCTGACGGCTTCATGTTGTGGCATTCTATCGGTGAGGAAGAAATTCTTTGGTTGGAACTGGCGTAATGCCGATAAAAGTACTTTCACACTAAATTACAATTATTCATATTTTTTTTATTTTTTGTTACTATATTATTTGTTTTCTTTTGCAAAATGACGAAATATGCTACAATTGAGATAATGTTTATAAAAAATATTATTTATTGTCCCGTTTTGTCTAAATGTTATCGTTTATTTAATGTATTTTTAATTTAATACTGCTCGTTTTCTTTTACAAAATGGCGCCATATATGACAACTGAGATATCGCTTGCAATACGCAAGTGTCATTTGTTGTGTTATAATGGAATGTTATCGTCTCTTTTGTGTTTGTGTATTTTTCTGTAAGCGACAATTTTGCTTTCTTCATTCTCTGTGAAATCGGGAAGGAAGAGGAAATACTCTCTTTTTATATTCTACCTATAATTAAAGTAGATAAAAATAACGCACCATATATTTTTATAGTTTTGTTTTTATTAATAAATAATTATAGCGTTCCAATTTTGCAACCGTGAACAATTTTCGTATTTGTAACCATCGGGGAGATTCCATTGGATAATTGTCTCTGTTGATTTTCTGATAAAATGTGACGATGAATCTCTGGAAATTATTTTTATTGGAGGAATTATCCGTTTAGATAAACTATGTAATCGATAAAATCGATTGAAATTTCTATTATTCTTTTGCAATCTGACTGACTATTCTTTATATAATAGATGGAACTGGATAAGCCGAGTTTAAATCCAACCGGATTTCCTGCGTTTATATTCACTACAATAACATTAGCAAAATTTTGAATAATCTCCTCAATTATAAAAAAAATAGAAACTTGAATAGGAATAATAGTCTAAAAAGATATGTTTTCAATAAATATTATATTTTGGAATGTATTGGGTTAAAACATCAAAAATATTAGATTTGAAGTAAAAATAAACACGGCAGACGAATTATTTATTGTCTGATCGTCAGCTGCCCCAGCGTGATAAAAGAATTTATTGTCGTCCACATCGATTAAAGGATATTTGTATAAAAGGGCTTTATATTATCTTTAGCCAATCGACCGTCTGGTATTATACTGTACGTGTGGAGATCTGAGAGAACGTGTTGTAGTATTCCTTGTGACCCGGACATCCTACTTAATCCAGTAGATTATGATTAGCATTGCCACTGGCGTATCGATTGTACAATCATAGCTGACGATGCTGCGACTCTGTATCAAATCGATACCGATATATTAGTAAGTTAAAGCAAAAAGTTCTTTGTTTCTACAAAGATGGCCATTTTCTTTTTAATTATCCGAACTTCTTTATAATATATAAATATATGAGGTCTTCTATCACACGCGAGCTTCTTTCTTTTAACAATTATAAGAAGCTTTTTCAACTACGGATTACCATGGCTAATAATACGCTATCTGAGAGTTCATTGTTCCAACTCATCAGTTTAATATCCACAGAGAACATGAATTGGAGCAAATGAGGACATTGTCAAGACTGTTGCAAAGAAGGTAGACTCTCTCTACCGTGGTAGAATATTACAAACACCAGAAAGAATCGTATACAAAACCACAGTAACAAAATATATTTACAAATAGTAGGTGTTAGTCACGGGTTTATGTTAATGGAACACACACTTTCCTTTCGTGCTCCACGCACCTTATCTTATATCTCCGGGTGACCGGAAGTCATGTGGTACGAGCCACGTCATTGCACTGCCGATAATCTCTCATAGATACAGTTTTAAAAAAAGTCTGCAATCTACTAGATCCAGCACTACCAATTAAGCACCAACTCCTGTCACATCTCCGTAATATTGCATCCTTCTGCTCGTTTTACAAGTACGATAGTGAAGTGTGTCCTGATAAACTCTTAGCATTTGCATCCTCTCGACGTACATATTCCGGACTAGCAGTAAAATCCCGCCCTTTCACTATTGAGGCCCCTGGATACCGGAAAGCCTTCTACTCTAACAGGTTGTTTGCACAGACTGCTAGACTTTGGAATTTATTCTCCTACTTTAGTAACATGCACAAGTTTAAATGTCAGATATATTGCAGCTTACGATCTACGTATTCCCCTGTAGACATGATCGCAATTAATGGCCTTTCACATCTAAAAGATAATATGCCTCGTTTTGAGTGAAAAAGAGTAAACAAATGAATAATCAGTAACGAATGAAAATAAATAACTAAGCAAACCACTGTTGTTATAAAATAATTATGTTTTATGAGTATATCTGTTTAACGTTGCGAGCCTGTCTTTGTTTTATCATTACTTTCATGGCATGTGCTCGTCTGAGCTCAAATCTCTGGACCTCGCTCGCCAATATTTCACGATAACACCCGTCTGGCTGAAACCATTGTCCAAAATTTTCCCCATTATTTATCTGTGCCAAAATCAAAACGTAGATTCCAGAAAAAAAGCTTCTTTCTTAGAAGTTTATGCCTGTGGAACTCTCTCTCTCTCTATCGTTTGCCTGTTTCCCACCTGACTACAACTTGAATGTATACAAGTCCAACATAAACAAATTGCTGATGAACCGCCCCCTTAAGTAAGACACTTTATCAAATCTCCAATATTAACGGTTACTAAGATACTATCACATTGATTACTGTACACGCAATAACACTTATCCCCGAGTGGCTTCTGGGCATTGATAAGTGGTGCCTACCATGTAAAACCCCCCAAAATGTTGTCTTAACACTTTAAAGTGAGATCAAATTTTTACCATTAGCATTACTGAATAAGTATTCAGAAAATTTCAGTTTCTTTAAAGTATTTTAAAGTGCAGCTTAGAGGCATTATACAAAAACAACTTTTAACTGAAAAACATTTAGATATTTCTGATGTACATCAAATATATTTTGTACAGGAATGGCGGCTCATGTCAAGATGGAAAAAAAGTTAATTCTCACCAATATGACAACAGTCATTTATTTGGTCATATGATCATAACTATATCCAGTGGTGAGGCCCCAGCTTGCGAGCTTTTGGGAGTGTGGAGCCACCCTTTAATTGCCATTGCTCCCAGGTCCACGCTCACTCGGAGTGGTAGTACCGATTAGGGTCTCAACTATGGGTTAAATAGAAATCGACTTGAAAATAACAAATATATTCTATAAAAAAATTTTTTTCTTCAAAATCTTTGGATTCGGCATTAAATAACCTGAAAAGGAATGATATGCCGTAAAACAAAAACAACCAATAACAGTCATTTATCTTCGGGCATATCTGGCTCTTATACAAAGAGCGGATTACGTTAAGAGTGAGATACAGTACTTTTTAAAGTCGTAGAATTCAACAAAAATTCCGCAAAATCAACAGACATTAGATAATTTCTGTAATGATTAGGTCCCTGTTGATTTTGCAGTGGGAATAGAGTTTTGCGTAGTTTGAAGACGTTCACCCTCACAGGCTTAGCCTTCTCTATTTGTGAAGAGGTTAGATTATTGTTAATCGTCTGAGGCGCTCTCACTGAGGAATGTCGACAAGACTACCCAGCTACCTTCTGCAGATTGTAGTGTCCCTTCTCTGGGGCGCTGACTTCTCAACCCCACTTTCCGACCCTGGTGTCTAAGTTCTTGCGGTGGGTGAGAACTAAATAGCAATTAAAGCATCTTTCCAACAACTTGAGCATCATGTAATCCTTTATATTCAGGTCTAGGGCGATAGTCAATTCCCGATGCTTATCAAAGAAATGGGCTTTCTGATGATGTTCTAGTGGCCTTTAAACATGAAAGTACAATCTATTTAGTTCGTTTTTTTAAAGCGCATTTAAGCAATCATGAAATCGAGATCTCTCCTAATGAAATCCTGTTAATCCGAGTATGAAATTACAATGCCATTTCTGATAATCGTTTCGTTTCCATTTTCCAAGTAGAAAATAATTAATCACTTCATCTTCAGAAATTGAAAAATTTAATAAAACTATAATAACTCATTTAAGATGCAGAATCTTGATATAGTTTCAATGCAACTTGCTATCAGAGTAATCATTTACTCATTACTGAAGGGAAACGTCAGTTCATACGCAAATTTAAGTCCTTACTTTTTCCAATAAGGCATAATTACGTTGGCCCACCGGTACCCGTTGGATCAGCAAAGTTAAGCAATGTTGAACCTGGTCAGTACTAAATGGGTAACCATTTGTGATTTCCAGGTGCTGCATGTGCTCTCCGCTTATCTCGGCATTGTTTCCAGTCGTCCTCGACTTTTTTTCCACTGAATTCAAGACGTGCCGATTCAGGAGAGGTGTGGTTGCCTCAATTACACGCGCATCTGCCCCTACAGGGGTATTCTTTGTCTTTCGAGACTGAACGGAGACATAAATTGTGTAATTCTTAATTGAACTCTCATTTTACGGGCACCTTTTTTTTTAATTAAAGAAATAGGCATCACACATAAAATCGATATAATATTTCTGTTAATCTGTCTATCTCATTTTTCTCGGAAACTACTGGACCGATCTGGCTAAAATTCTTATGCAGCTTTTTTATAATAAGGTGGAATTATGGTATCCGTTTGATGCATAATTAGGAATCAATAGTGATTAGTCACCATGGTTAGACGTTTTTTCGGACACTGCGTAGTCGATTTGGCTGAAATTTTGTATGGAACTATCATGATAAGGTGTACCGAATTAAGCATTATGGTATCTGTTAAGCGCGAAATTAGAAATTAATAGACATTAATAGGGATAAGTCACTGCAATACTACATTTACTTCAGGGTTAAAATTTCTAATATTTCCATGATTTTGTAAAACACGCATTAAAATTGTGTTAATCCATAGCATTGCCAATTAATGTTTCTATTTTACAATAATTGACCTTGACCTACCTTCCTTATTTTCTATTTTACAATAATTGGCCTTGACCTTTCTCACAAAACAACAAATTCATTGACAATGTTTTGCTTTGCTTTATTTTTGTCGTTGGGTTTATAAATACGTAAACACATCCATTTTCCTTCTAAAAAGTTAATATTTTATTCAGTAAACAAAAACGAACAACACTTGGACAGATATTTCGGATAGATATGTTGTCCCTTTCCCTCTAGACCTGTCGCTTTTCGCGGAATTAGAAACAGAAGAATATGTCCTTGTTCTATCTCGTATTTCCTTTTGGAAACAATGTTTAAACCGACACGTTCATTTCACTGTCATGTATTTCGATGTTCGCTTTTTGAAGTTCCGAGATGTTTCTACAACCCAGATGTGGACTGAAAAATAAATACACTCTCTTTTTCTTTTCATTATCTCTCTTGTCACATTTCTCCCTCGCAATTTCACCGACAATTGAGAACCAAGTTTTATAGTTGTACTGAACAGCTGTCTTTATCGGGTTTCTATGGAAAAAAAATCTCTTTTTTGTCGTTCTTGCGTGTTTCCATAACATGTTTTATCCTCTTGCAAAAGTGTGTGTGTTTGATATAATGGATGAAGCTGTAGATTACGATACCAACTTCAAACTTGATTGGCTGTATTGTAATTAGAGCCGATTTCACCTAATCTATAGCCAAAATTGCATTAGCTATGTTTCTGATAAAGAGGGAGATTTGCTGTTTTCTGTGCCCGATTCTATGTATTAATCATTTATCCTTCACTAGCTTTTGACACAAAAATATTTCTTAGTTATTCACATGAAATGACTTCATGTCTTGTCTGGAGCGATACACTAATTAAACAAATTAGCATAGATTTCAATTTCTTCTTATAACTCTTTAAGCAAAAATCTTAAATATTAAACATTTTCTCAAATCAAAATATTGTGCTAGATGTTAGTTCAATATTGGAATAAGTATTATAGGCATAAGTTTTAGTAGTATTATATTTTAATTTTAATATTTGCACCGGATTTAACGTGGTATAAAACTGTTCCTTTCGAGGAAGCCGATTTACCAGTGCTAGGTGCCACCTCAACAATTCGGCAATTAAAGAAATAGGAACCAGGACGGGGATTCCAGAGTCTAGCACTCCGAATGAGGAAGATATTGGAGTAGAAGGCTCTCCGGCATTTAAGGACATCTACAATGAAGGGGGAGGATTTTGCTGCAAGACGGCTTTGTCGAGTGCATGTACCTCGAGAGGATACAAGTGAAACGAGTTCATCAGAGTACAATCCATTAAAGTACTTGCAAATAAGGCACAGAGATGCAACATTACGATGATGGGTCAAAGGCTTGAGATTGATTGATAGTGCGGTAGCTATTAGATTGGACATTTTTGATCCGAAGAGTTGGAACAGATACATTGTGAGCATTGCTAAGGCGGCTGCGAAGAAGGTGGGCTCTCTCTACCGTGCTAGAAAGCTAATTACGCCTGAAAGGTCACTATTTGCCCATGTATGGAGTATTTTTGTCACATTTGAGTTGGTGCATCTGCTACTTGTCTCTCCCTCCTGGGTAGGGTTCAAAAAAGTCGCCAACCTGATAGTTACTGAATTGTCATCTAAGCTTCAGCCTCGATCCCATCGACGAAATGTTGCTTTCCTCTGCCTGTTCTACAAGTACTTTAATCGTGAATGCTCTGACGAACTACAAGCACTTGCACCCCCTCGACGTAGATACCTCCGACAAACCCGACAAGCAGCTTAACCCCACCCCTACACAGTAGAAATCCCTAGGTGTAAGAAAACCTTCTATTCGAATAGTTTCTTCCCCAGAACTGCTAAACTTTGGAACTCCCTTCTGGGATACTGCTTTCCCAACTGTACTGACATACAGAAGTTCAAGAGCAATGTGAAGACATCTTCATGCTCATCTCCCTTTCTAATGCCCCTGAAACTTATGTCCCTAATAGTAGCCCCCTACTTCAAACTGGCACTGTGCCTTGTTTGGGGTGAAAATTGAATAAAAAAAGAAGGGGAGACTAGTGGTAGATGCACCAGACCAGATGTGACAACAATGCAATAATATGAATACACTTTTTAAACACTGCTGTTACATTGTATGTATATTTTGTCCCCTTTAAAACCTGCTACCAATATGGACCAACATGAACCTAGTTTCCCATGAAGGAAAGTTCATGCATGGTTTTTACAGTATGTTAGCAGTATCCTTATTCAATAGGAATTTTCCCAAGCGGACAAGCAATGAATCCGTCTCTTTCCTTTTTGGGTAATAGAAGTACCTCCTGGGAAAAGGTAATCTAAGGGCCGGTTTTTAACTTGAGATTAAAACGTTGTAGTTGGGCGTCATGTATAAAAGTATTAAGTACATGCATGTATTTTATTAGTTTAAACTTGATCATTATTATTATTTTTATGACTACATCCGGTTTATGCGTAAACAGACTATAATAATGTTTGCTTAGCTGATATATACGTGATATCCCATATGCAGCCTGATATCATCGTATTTCGTTGAAGGCAGTACACACGAATTAAGTCCAAGGTCATATGAAAATGCTGTATCAACAAATAATCTTGCATAGCGTGAACGTAAAAGAAATAGAAAAAGAAGAAAAAAAAAGAACTCGGACTACAACCTACTGCACTCTAAACAGATGCTCATCTTTTTTAAGTAAACATATCTACAAAAATAAAATAAAAATATCTAGCAAATATCAGATGTACCCATAGAGCAAAAAATGTTGAACGTATATGTCGCAGAAAAATAGTTTTTTTTTTTTTTTTTACAAGGGTGTCACCACTTATCAAGGCCCAGAGGACACTCGAGGATAAGGGTTAATAGGTATACATTAGTCATTGTGATTTTAGCATAGTAAACAGTGGGAATTTTGAAACTTGGATTAATTAGGGGGACGATTCAATTAGAACTTGTTCACATTAGACTTTTTCTTTTTTTTTCATAGGTATCAACTCATTATCAAGGCCAAGAGGCCACTCAAGGATAAGGGTTAAAGAGTGTACAGTAGAAATTGGACAATATAATAATCATTAGTAATGGAAATTTGTTAAATTTGATAACTTATATGGAACGGCTCATCAAGAACTTATTTACGTTAGACTTGAAGACAACCATATTGTAGTTAGCCGGAAAGCAGGAAAACGGAAGACAATTCCACAGGCGTGCAGTTCTAATAAAAAAGCTTTGTTCATGCAATCTACGTTTAGGTTTAGGCACAGATAAAGAGTGTGGGGAATTATTGATAGTATTTACAGCTAGACGAGTGTTTCTTGTGAAAGTTTTGCGAGGGGGGACCATAGATTGAAGCTCAGTCGAACACTTTCCATGAAAATAACGATACATCAGAGACAAACTCGCAACATCTCTTCTGTGAGATAGAGGTTGCAAGGAAGAGAAAAGGACATCTCCTACAAGGCTACGAAGTCTATTTTGAACTCTATCAAGGCAGGACAAGTCCTTTCTAGCAGCTCCTGCCCAGATGTGGCAACAGTATTCCATCCTTGGACGTACCTGGCTCTTATATAGATAGAGAATTGCATCAGCAGTGAGATATCTACTGGATCGATAGAAAGATCCCACCATTTTTCCAGCGGCCTTGGCAACAGATTTGATGTACGTGTTCCATTTAAGATCAGGAGTAATGGTCAAGCCCAGAAGCTTGTCAAAACTTGAGGCCTCCTGAAGACGAGAGCCATTCATTTCAATTGATGCCAGATGTGGATCAGAATGTTGATGATGTAAAGAGAGAAGCTTGGTTTTAGATGCATACAAAGTAACCAGCCACTCCTTTCCCCATTGTACTACATGCTCAAGATCAGAGGAGAGAGAATTGGAGAGAACTTGGTCGTTTACTGTCTTAGATGTGCTACCATAAATGGTAGTGTCGTCAGCTTAAATGTCTACAAATGATGTAAGGATGTGATTTGGAAGATCATTAATGTAGATCAGGAAAAGAGTTGGGCCCAAGATGGACCCCTGAGGGAAACCAGCATTAATACTGTGGGCTTCTGATTTTTGCCCCTCAACTACTACTCTTATGAACCTATCAGAAAGAAATGATTTAATAATTGAGAAGACATTTCCAGCTATACCATAGCTAGAGATCTTATGAAGTAAACCTTTATGCCATACCCTATCAAAGACCTTAGATATGTCAAGAGCAATTGCCCTAGAAAGGTTGCCTCCGTCGAGAGATTTGCTAATCCTATGAGATATAACTGTAAGCACATCTGCTGTAGATCTAGCAGAACGGAAACCATATTGAGTGTCACTAAGAAGGTTATTTTTGTTGAGATGGTTGAATAAACACAGATTCCAGCAACTTACTCATGACGCACAGGAGACTTATTGGCCTGTACTGAGAGGGGGATGAGCGATCACCTGAATTCTTAAATACAGGGCATACAGATGAAACTTTCCAGGGAGATGGGAAACTATTCTCCTTAAGACAACGTTTAAATAGTTTTGTAAGGATGGGCGCTAGTTCAGGTTGAAGTTTTTTGAGTACTATAATTGGAATACCGTCCGGGCCAGTTGCTTTACTGGAATACAGGTTTTTGATTAGCTTGGCAACATCACGTACAGATATACGTATATCACATAGTGTGTTTTCAGATACAGGAGGAAATATTGGGGGTTGGCGGCCTTGATCGCAAAAGGTAGAATTAGCTGCAAAGTTCTTGACAAAGAGTTTTGCTGACGAGATTACCTCAGGTCCATTGATGATAGTTGGAATGGAGCGCACACTTCTGTTCAGAATTCTGTTTGCTATTTGCCAAAACTGGTGGGAACCAAGCCGCTGCTCAGTTACTTTGGACTTAACAGATTGAGCATACAACCATCTTGCGCTCTTTATTACTTTCTTACAATGGTTGCTGGCAGTCCTGAAAGCGGCTTTAGTTTCCATACATCTATTACGTTGGAAACAGTGGAAAAAGTGATTTCTGTGCGCAATGGTAGCAGCACATTCTGGAGAGAACCATGGCTGGCTGTTAGGTTTTTGCTGAAACTTTTTCGAGGGTATGAAACGATCAATACCTACAATTAACCATTCCGTCAGGTCTAATACTATAGAGGACACATCCTTTTTAAATATGGAATGCAGACGTAGATCAGTTATAAATGTATGGAAGCTATCCCAGTCAGCCTTAGTGTATCGATATACTGTACGATGGAGAGGTACGTCTAGGGACTTATTACATTTCATTTTTATCTTAATTGATACAACAGAGTGGTCGGAAGATCCAAGAGGTGACAGAACAGAAACTGAACATAGTTCAGGGCAAGTTGTGAGAAAAAGGTCTAGTAGGCTCGTATACTGGCCGTCATTGTCGGGCACACGGGTGGGTTCGTGAACAATCTGAGTGAGGTCATAGGCAATGGAGAAATCATGACAGAACCTCCCCTCATCATCGGTCTTGTTTGAGTGGGTCAACCATTCGACGTTGTGAACATTGAAATCTCCACATACGTGAATGTTAGCTGAAGGATAAGCAGATAGGACTTGGTAAATTTTCTCAGATATGCTTTTAAATATAGTAACTCCGCTGTTGCGGGGGCGATAGAGAGTAAATAAAAATGCCGTAGTGTCAGCTAAAGCAACCCGGAAGCACATATAGGGTAAGTTAGGATCTTCCCTGGAGATGTCCCTATCTATTTATTGCTTAAGAACCAATAAGTCTCCTGTGCGTCATGAGTAAGTTGCTGGAATCTGTGTTAATTAAATGGAGTTATTAATATTTTAAATCAAATTTTTCTATTTATTGCTTAAGAGCCAAAGAGACTAACGTAGCAAAATAAATAAAAAAAAACAAATAAAAAAAAACAAATAAAAAAACACTCCACGATCAGAAACTTGCGCTACTATTCATTTGATGAGCAACTTTTAATTGCATTCATATCTTACGAGCAGAACTTGTGGGCATTTTACAGTTTCTAATTCATCTGTTGTCTACTGCTGCTATGCTTAAAACTATTTCGATTTTATTAACGTCCGACGTCAACACAGACTCTATGTTATAATTTCATCATCTTTGTTCAAAGGAGCCCATATCTAAGTACTTAGGTTAATGAAATTTCACGATTGCTAGATGAAACAGATCTTTCATTTATGAAAAAATTAAAAAGGAAGTAACTATTTACCTTCGTAATCTCCATGGCAGGTGTTCGTCTGAGCTCCAATCCCTCGTCCCCCCTCGCCAATCTTTCACGAGAAACACCCGTCTGGCTGAAACTACTGTCAATAATTTTCCCCACTCTTTATCTGTGCCTAAATCCAAACGTAGATTCCATGAGCAGAGTTTCTTTCTTAGAACTGCACGCCAGTGGAACTCTCTGCTGCTTGCCAGTTTCCCACCTGACTACAGCTCAGACGTTTTCAAGTCCAACATAAACAAATTCCTGACAAACCGCCCCCTTAAGTAAGACACTCTAACTAAACACCCAATACTAATGATTACTACAATACTATCTCATTGATTACTGTACACGCAATAACCCTTATCCCTGAGTGGCCTTCGGGCCTTGATAAGTGGTGAACCCCATGTAAAAAAAACAAACTTGCCTCCAAGGAATTTAGAGAGTAGAATTATGTTTCATAGGACATTTCCAAAAAGAGACATTCTTATATTAACATGTGTTACATTACTCTCTCCGTCTAAATCGTTTTTTAGAATAAATAGCAATTCTTGTCTTCATTATTAATGGAGATTAAATGTTAAAAGTTGATCCATTATTTTTTTTAAATATTGTCTTATAGCTCACAAATGCCACACTACACATAAAGAATATATTGAGTTATGGAGTTCTTTTTTTTACTCGAAGTATTGTCCAACGGACAGTCACGGATAAGGGTTAATTATTGTCAAGTGGCCGATGACACAGCACCGTAATGGTGATAGCGCTTGTTTATTTAGACTTGGAAACAATCATATTATAGTCAACTGGGACGCGTCTGATCCCCATCTGGCATCAATTGTGATGGATGGCTCTCGGCTGGGTGAGGCCCCGTGTTTTGACAAGCTTCTGGGTTTGACCTTTACCCCTGATCTGAAATGGAACACGTACATCAAGTCTGTTGCCAAGGTCGCTGGAAAGATGATGGGATCCTTCTACCGCCCCAGAAGATATCTCACTACTGATGCAATTCTCTATCTATATAAAAGCCAAGTACGTCCAAGGATGGAATACTGTTGCCATATCTGGGCAGGAGCTGCTCAAAACAGCCTATCCTGCCTTGACAGAGTACAAAATAGATTTCGTGTCTTAGTGAGGGATGCCCTTTTCTCTACCCTGCAACCTCTCTCCCACAGAAGAGACGTTGCGAGCCTATCCTTGTTTTATCGTTATTTCCATGGCAGGTGCTCGTCTGAACTCCAATCTCTGGTCCCCCCTCGCCAATCTTTCACGAAAAACACCCGTCTAGCTGAATCCACTGTGAAAAATTTACCCCACTCTATATGTGTGCCTAAATCCAAACGCGGATTCCATGAACAAAGCTGCTTTCTTAGAACTGCACGCCTGTGGAACTCTGTTCCGTTTGCCTGCTTCCCACCGGACTACAACTTGGATGTCTTCAAGTCCAATGCTAACAAATTCCTAATGAACCACCCCCTTAAGTAAACACTTCATCAAACCTCCACACTAACGTAATGTACTTGCAATAACCCTTATCCCTACGTGGCTTCCGGGCCTTGATAAGTGGTGATCACTGTGTAAAAAAAAAAAGTTCCGCGGCACTGTTTTCCGAAAACGAACAGTTCTCGAAAAGTAAATTTGATTATTTAGAAAACAATATGGCTGACGAAAGCCCAACATTATTTACAATTTACTGCTCCTACCTATGTTAGACTTGAAACTGACGGTACCAATGTTATTCTGACCTTCTGTACAATTATCTATATATCTATAAAAGTGAAAGTGTCTTTCTGTCTGTGTGTGTGTCTGTGTGTGTACATTTCCATACGAAATAACTCTGTCAATTTTAAGTCTACAGACTCGAAATTTGATATACAGGGTACTGAGATTTGGAAAATGAGAAATTTGGCTGTTAAGGAGTCAAAGTTCAACGATTTGATATTTAAGAACTCTACACAACTCCTTCGACAATTTTGGGTCTGAACACTTGAAATTTTAGATATAGTTTCCTTGGACATGGATCTAACTTAATAACTTGATTTGAGCCCAACACAATAAATGTTAAGGGGTCATAATAGGGGGCCAAGTTAAAAAAAATATTGACTTCTTATTTTTTGCTCAACATACACCTCCAAATACCCGGGCAAAGCCGGGCACCTATGCTAGTATATCTATAAAAGTGAAAGTGTCTGTCTATCTTTGTGTGTATCTGTGTATCCCTGTGTCTGTGTGTGTACATTTCCTTACGCAATAACTCTGTCAGTTTTAAGTTTACAGACTCGAAATTTGATATACAGAGTACTGAGATTTGGGAAAATCGATGTGATCCGTTTTCGGCCAGAAATTTAGCTTTTAAGGGGTCAAAATGCTAGTATATATACATAATTATTTAATATACATATATATAATTATTTACTATATCTTATAATGTAAAGCTGAACGTCTGTGTGTGTGAACGCGCGTGTGCGTGTGTGCGTGTGTGTGTGTGTGTGTGTCTGGTCACGAATAGGCTCCTATATGGTTGACTATTTAAAAAAAAAACTGATTACATATAATGATAGAAGATGTATCGAGGTTCAGGAATGGGTATGATTGATCTGGCAGAACAGTGGTACATAAAAATTGCGGGGTTTCAACTTAAAAAGGGATGGTATAATAAAATTGTGGGGTCTGCGTTCGCGCCTGTACTCCATGGAACTATGAAACAAACTTTAATAAAGACTTTTCATATCTATTTGCGTAAGTATACTTTGATAATTATGTTTTAGTTTGAAGAAATATGGTATACTAAAATTATTGGGTATTCGTTCGCGCCTGACCTCCATAGAATGTAAATATGTCACAAAGTTTAACAAGGTTTTTTAAAAGGAGTGAGGGTCCACAATAACACCTTAACTTTACTCTTAATTCACGTTTGCTTTTATTTATTTTTTTGGAGTTGAATCATATTGTGTCGAATAAATTCACCTAATAAATTCACGTTCTTATTAAAGTGAAAGCCCCCCCCCAAAAAAAAACATCGGAACTTTAGACAATTCTCGACACAAATTTTTCATAACTCTGTTTTTTTCCTTCTCCACTTGCACGTAGCACTCTTTCGAAAATAGATAAATAATAAAAAATAGATAAATAGATAAATAATAAATAATAAAAAATAAGAACGTTACTTGTTTCCGTGTTAAAAGAATGAAAAAATCCTGCTCACGTGATTACGTGTCTTTTATAAATATTTACATAACCTTTTTATTTTTATTTATATATCTGTTTAAGCTTTTTTTGTCAGTGTACTAGAAAGAATTCAGTTGATTATAACCCTTTCTGTGTGTTCTTTACATTACAATAGTACAACCCTGAATCCGACGCGCAATACTATACCGGTCAATACTGAAAAACTGAAACGAACCTGTTCTGCTTGAAAAGGGCGCCATTTTCTTCTCATTCATATTTATATAGATTCTTTACTTTAAAAAACTAAAGTAATTACGTGTTTACCTTTATAATATCCCATTTTGCTGTTTAGGATTATTTTACTAAAGTAAGTAAAGCTTCATTATTTTTCAAAACTGTTTTCCTTTCTTTGTTTTTCGATATTTCGTCGATATTATTTAGTAAGAGTGTTTAGCAGAAAAGCCAACAAACGACTACCCGAAAAAATAAATATACAAGAAATAAATATTACCATAGTCAATAAAAGTTCAGTTCATGTTTTCTTTTTGTTTTGAAAAAGATGTTAATGCTCTTTACTTGAAACAATTTCAGTGAACCGAAATTAAAATGAAATTTGAGGCGATAACTACTTAAATGAATTTTTATATAAACTACACATGCCATAATCGAATATTCATCAAGCACAAAATAACGGAAAACATTAAAATATGTTTATAAATATTCCTTACGTTGACGGAACTCACTTAAATTGTTAACGCAGAATGCTCAGGTGCCCGTCCTTCAAATTGAAAACGGGGCTCTCCATTTCAAAGTCGCTTACATTTTGATTTTTTAAACCGGTTCGTGAATTAAAAAAATTTTTTACAAACTACTTAAAAATATAAATTAATGAAGTTTTCTCCCATAAAAGTAACTTTTATTGACTATGGTAACATTTATTTCTTATATATATATATATATATATATATATATATATATATATATATATATATAACATTTTCTCTTTGTAAGGAAACATCATTTTGTCGGTCACTCTTGGCTACGAATGGAAACATGGAAAATATATTTTCGCGAAAATTATCTTTACTTTAATCATATTTTGCTTAGGGTAAAATTTTTGAGTATCAAAACCTATCTTTTTACAACCACCTCCTTTTCATAACCTATCATACTCTCATCAATCAGAGTCCATTTTCTGTAGGCTGTTTTCGAACCCAGTCAACGACGGGTACTTCTGCTAGTATATATATATATATATATATATATATATATATATATATAGATATATATATAGATATATATATGATTATTTACTATATATATATATATCTATATATCTATAAAAGTGAACCTGTCTGTGTGTCTGTCTGTATGCCCGTCTGTTTGTCTGTGTACATTTCTCTACGCAATAACTCCGTCAATTTTAAGTCTACAGACTCGAAATTTCATATACAGGGTATTGAGATTTGGGAACATCGATGATATTGAGATTGGATTAGCGCCCAAAACAATAAATGTTAAGGGGTCATAATAGGGGGCAAATTAAAAAAAAATTGACCTTTTTTTGTTTGATTTTTTTGCGCAACATACCCCTCCAAACACTCGGGAAACGCCGGGTACCCATACTAGTATATATATATATATATATATATATATATATATATATATATATATATATATATATATATAAGTGAACGTGTCTGTGTATCTGTCTGTCTGTGTGTCTGTGTTTGTACATTTTCCTACGCAATAACTCTGTCAACTTTTGTCTACAGACTCGAAATTTGATATACAGGGTACTGAGATTTGGGAAGATCAATGTGATCGGTTTTCGCCTAAAAATTTGTCGATTAAGGTGTCAAAGTTCAACGATTTGACCGTTGAGAACTTTACCAAACTCCTCCGACAATTTTGGGTCTAAACACTTTAAATTTTAGATATAGGTTCCTTGGACATGGATCTAACGTAATAACTTGATTTGTAGCCCAAAACAATAAATTTTTAGGGGTCAAGTTTAAAAAAAATGACCGCTTTTTTTTGCACAACATACCCTTTACAAATATCCGGGCAACGCCGGCACTCATGCTAGTATATATATATATATATATATATATATATATATATATATATATATATATATATATATATATAATGGTTCAAAGGTTATGAGGATTTGTGGAAGCATGAAAACGATGTTACTTTTTGTATTTTACATTTGGTTGTTATTTTTTTTTTATATTTCAAGCGGGACTCCGCTCTTGGTTACAAAAACGTATCGAAATGAAAAAGAAAAAGAAAGCCGTTGGAAAAACTGGGAATATGTAGTATTAACAGCGTTCATTCCTAGCAATCACACAGGATAGGAACAAAAATAAATAAAAATAATAAAAAAATAGTATTAATTAATAATTAAAGGAGAATGAAAATAGTCTCGGGCCTGAAGGAAAAAAAATAGTGTCCATCCTGAAGGAAAATAAAAATGGTTTCGGTCCCGAAGAAATTCTTATGCATAGACCGAGGACAATATCAGAGCAGGTACTTTTTTGTGACCAAGACCGGAGGTCCGCTTGAAATATATATATAAAAAATAACATTAACAATATTAAATACAAAAAGTAATATCGTTTTCATGCTTCAAAAACCCCCACAACTAAATCACTATCCTAGAAGCATACGTGGACTTTTAACATCAGATATATATATATATATATATATATATATATATATATATATATATATATATATATATATATACTCTTAGGCCACCCGGCGTTGCCTGTTCTCAAAATACACATAAATATTACACTTTAATTGATACAAAAACTGCCTGCGAGTATTATGTTTTTTTTTTTTTGTTTTTTTTGCTAAACAGTTAATTTCTTGTAAGTAAAAAAATATACTTGAGCTGAGATCGAAACCAAAAAACCTTAAGACATCGAGTCAAGCAGACTAACCATTACACCAGCTCCACACGATATTTACAAAGTTATTTTAAAAAAATCTCATTCTTAACATCAAGTAGCTGTCATGTTTCCCAATCAAGAACACAATCAAGAAACAGTTTACAAATAGATAAACATCCGATAGCCCCCACGTACCAATTTGCTAATTTTTACCCCTTAGCGGCCTTTCTTTTTCAGATAAAAAACAATTTAAAAATTTTCGACATGTCTAGATTTCCTATATACTAAATTTCAAGTCTGTAGATTAAAAATTCGTTGAGTATATAGGTTGAAGAATATTGTCACACACACTCTCACTTTTATAGATATATAGGTTACCAAGCAATGTGCAATCCCCTCTGATTTAGGCGGAATAAAAAATAGAGACATAACTTTTGGTAATGTTATCAAAGACAAGATATGTAAGTCTTGTATCTACTTGGATAAGGTTTATTTTAACGTATTTTAAAGCGTTTATCTATTTAAAACGCAATATTTAATTCCAGTCTATCAGCTAGTTCTTTTTACATTTTAATAACTTAATAGTTAATTGCTACAATTGTGATTTTGTTTCAATTGCTAGTTTTATTTGCCAAATAAGTACACAGTTCTGAACACATTTTAGCATCGGAATCATTCTGGGATCTTATTTGTTTCTAGGAGATCATTCCCTCGCGCATTATCTCCTTCTTGTGTGCAATCGGATGGCTTTTTTTTACTCGGGGAATGCCGCCTGGTCATTTCACAACTTTTCTGTCTCTTCCAAACTGCCCTTCGAGATATTTGGTTTGGTTGTTTTACCGCATATCAACCCTTTTTGGGTTATTTAATGGCAAATCCAGTTATTTTGGAAATACTATTCATGTTGCATCCAGTTATTTTGTAGAAGGTCTTTATTCTTAAAGCTCTTTGTATCTTCAATCGCTAGTCTGTAGTGTTTGGTTTTGTTGTTTTATAGTGGATTTTATCGTTTTTGTTTTCTGCCCTGCAGAACATGAATGAGTTTTGCAATGGAAGAAGGAAAAGGGTTACAGTATTAATGTTTGGTACATTTTAAGTTAGAAAACTAATCAGGAAGTGGAGGAGATAGAAAGAGAAAGGGGAAGTGGGAAGAAGGAAAAGGGGGAAAAGGTGGATTGTCGTATTTAGATTTGTGTTTGCTAAACATAATTAAGTTTTGCAAAAGGATGCAGAAAAAAAGCATCAATATGCGTCAATCTGCGTTCTATCTTAAAAAAACAATATCTTCAGAGAGGGCTTTTCGGGAAATGTTGGCTTCACCAATCCTATATGCAAAACTTTGTGCCAGATCGATTGACGTGGGAAGTGCATACAACTTCGCTGACCTTTTATTATTTAATGATTCGGATTTGATGTCCTCAGATTACCAGCCGTTTTTTTTTATCAATGCTTAAGATCATGATAAACATAACGCGTTTATATTCTGTATTTAACGAGACTCATGATATTGTAATTATCCAGTTGTCAAATAAATACAATATCTTTAAATAATGAATCCGCGTTAAACAATCGTCAAATAATCAATATCTAAATATCTATTTTATCTATTTCTATATTTAAAACTAATTCTCTAATGTCTCTTCCTTTCTCTCTCTCTCCACTGACACACACACACACTTACACAACACACACACACACATATATATATATATATATATATATATATATATATATATATATATATATATATATGTATATATGTTTGTGGGGGTGCGTGTGTTTAGAATTGCATGTTGTGTCACATGTAAATACTAAAAATATGGTGGACCTCTTACGTCGATTTCGACATATGAGCTCCGCCACAACAACTCTAGTTAGTCGCAAATCCAGACAGATGATTTATTTATAGTGACGAAGCTTTGTACAAAACCAAATAAATTTTCTGCTAAAGCTCCTCAGCTTTGTCGGTGTAATGGCTGCCACGAGGCAGAGCAGACATTATGACTCCGATTGTTACATCAGAATGTTTCTTCTCCTTGATGCATGTTGTAACAAAGACTGGAAGTGTATCTGTCCCAGTGAATTAAATGCGCCTCCACATACCAACTTGGAAATGTCTAAGTCCCGCCGCGGTACATACAGTACCTAGCCTTTACAAATGGCCACCCATTCGGTACTGCAAGGCCCATCGTTGCTTAACTTCGATGATCAGTCGAGAACCGGTGTATAACCTGATTATTCCGTATATATATATATATATATATATATATATATATATATATATATATATACATTTGTATATACATATATATATATATACATACATTTATACATACATACATATACATACATATATATACATTTATATATACATTTATATATATATATGCATATATATATATAACTACTTCAATTAATCAAAAAAATTAATATACGAAAGCATAAATTTATGCGTAAACTTAAAAGTATTTACTTCAACAGTGCTCAATACGTACGTAGAGCTAGGTAGTAAGTTATAAAATATATATGGCGATTAAGCTACACAGGATATTCTGCGTTTCATCACGCTAGGATTCATTAGGCTTTTCAACATAAGGCATAACACGAAATATTCTGTGTAGCTTAATCACCATATATATTTTATAACTTACTATATATATATATGGCATAATCACTTTAATGCACCGGTTCTTGACCGGTATACGGGTCCTGCTAGTACATATATTATTATAATGGCTGTCCAAGATCAAGGCTTAATGACCAATGCTTACAAGGAGATAGGATGTCTCAGTAATAGCAACAAGTGCGGATTCTGCCAAACAGAAGTAAAGAGTTTTAGCTACGTGCCATTCAGTTGTAAGGTTCCACTGGAAGACAGCTACTATTCAGTATGATACTCGATCATCTATAAAATGTTTAATATCTAATGTAGCAACACGTACTGGAAATATACACCAGAAATCAGTTGGAAATAAGTCATATGCGATCAACCCTGACGATGCAGTTCATACAGCTACGCACGCAGAAAACATCGCCATGAAACCTGCCATAGTGACATAGGACGAGAAGGAAAAAAGTAAACTCTGTAGAAGTTAGTAACCCTAATGAGGCCGCGGTAAATAGAGCTGAAAGAGAAAAATGACGAACTACCAACGTCTTACATACAACATGAAAAGAAACTGGAATCTTAAGAAGATCTTCATAATTCTAGTAATTATAACAGCAACCGGACTCCTGCAAAAGAATTTCAAAAAGTACATGGCGAATATATCCTAATGCAAGCTAAATACAAATAACTGAACTTGAAGGAATGATTAGAATCTTAAAATGGTCTCTTGGCTGGAATATGTATATAGCTGGTGAATGTCTCACTAACGAGTAAATAAATAGAATGCGGGGAGTTGTAATTATTTATTAGACATTATCCCCGAGTGTCACCAGGCTGTCTGTGCAAAGGTTTGTAAGGAAACCCTGGTATAAGGATAATCCACTCTTCAAGTAAAACCTGGCCAACTATTCGAAATAATATAGTACTAGCTGGACCCGTGGAACTTCTACAGCTGACTCTTTTGTACGTAATATATTGATGCTGGCATTCTGTGCATGTTCAGCATAAATTAAGACACCCTGATATTATTGTACCTATTTACAATGCATCCCCACGGGCAGAGTTAGAGACCAGGCTCGTTTATTAACGTGGAGGAAAGGTACAAAAATAAAAATTGTCTCAGTCGTGAAGGATTTCTCCACCACTGAAAGAGTACGAGAAATGGAAGTGCCGCATCTGAAGAACAGATACTACACTTTGATCTTGGCCAAACTGCAAAAATATTCATCGTAGCCCGGTCGTAAAATACGCTTAAATATTATATTTTCATTCATCCAGATTTCGTATATATTATTATAGAGTCAATTTTCTATCGATTTTTATATATTATAAAGTTGTGGTTTAAAAAATAAAAATATATATCCATATGACTTAGCTGCATCAGCTGTAATCGAAACCGAAATCAAAACTTATGAAGAATTCTTGGTAAATATATTTATTACAAAAAGTGAACGCCATAACAATTAAACGGAAGCCATTTGGAAGAAAAAAGATGTAAGCGTGACACAAAATACGCTATATTATTATTATTATGTAGTATAAGTTCAGCCAAGATCCATTCGAAGGATGATTCCCTTGAGGTGTTACTCTAAGTGCCGGCATTTAACTGACTAAACCATCAAACTAGATGTATTTTTGTCCTGGAATTCAATAAAACAAAAAAAGGGAGGGGGAGATAAAAATGCTATAATACAGTGAAGTGGTCACTTGGGCAAATGAATATGTCATTCACTTCCTTACTCGACGTATAAGAGTTAAAACTGTACGTAAGAACTCAGATGTATCTCATGTAAAGATCAAGTGTTAGGGTTAGGAAACGCCCCATCGATTGCTGATATTTTATCTTGAAGTAAAATTAAGCAAACAAAAAGGTAAAATATAATCCAATGTCACAAAACTTTTGTATTGATGCAGCTAGTCAGGAACTTAAATAAATTACTTTTATCCTGTCTGCTTTAATCTGAAAAAGCATTGTCTTGATTCAAGGACTGGCACATTAATTTCAGTATAGACAAAAGGTTGTGAGCAAAAAAGATTTTTTCGACATGGCTAATACCAGGAATGGTGCACATACCCTTGGTTATGTTATCTCACATAACGACGTTTATAATTAAAATGGTCACTGGGGTCGATATAAAAAATGGTAACTTTGGACGACATAATAAAATTGTCAATTGGGGCGACATAATAAAATTGTCACTTGGGTAAATATAAAAAATGGTCACTTAGGACAACATAAAATGGTCACTTGGAACAATGTAATAAAACGGTTACTTGGGACAACATAATCAAATGGTCACGGGTCCATATAATAAAATGGTTACTTGGGTCAAGATAATAAAATGGTCACTTGGGACACGATAATAAAATGGTCACTTGAGACAACATGATAAAATATTCACTTAGGACAACGTAATAAAACGGTTACTTGAGACAACATAATCAAAATGGTCACTTGTGACAACATAATCAAAATGGTCACTTGTGACAACATAATAAAATTGTGACTTAGGACAACATAATAAAATTGTCACTTGGGACAACATAATAAAATTGTGACTTAGGACAACATAATAAAATTGTGACTTGGGACAACATAATAAAATTGTGACTTGGAACAACATAATAAAATTGTGACTTAGGACAACATAATAAAATTGTTCCATAATAAAATTGTGATTTATGACAACATAATAAAATTGTGACTTGGAACAACATAATAAAATTGTGACTTAGGACAACATAATAAAATTGTGACTTGGAACAACATAATAAAATTGTGACTTGGGACAACATAATAAAATTGTGACTTAGGACAACATAATAAAATTGTGACTTGGGACAACATAATAAAATTATGACTTGGAACAACATAATAAAACTGTGACTTGGAACAACATAATAAAATCGTCACTTGGGAAGAAACATATTGGTATTCTTCTGTACATTATTGGTTCAACGTTGGTGACATGAAGGATGATTTGAATTGAACACTCGGATCAATTTATACAGAAATCAAATGTTAGTACTAGAATGATATTTCAGAGAACTTATTAAAGTGAAATGAAAACAATCGTGTGAAATGGTATTCGAAATGTAATATTAAAATATATTTTATATAATTGTTAAACTTATTTCGTATTCTAATTATCCCAGCTTATGAGGAAAATATTTTAAATAGGCCATCATCTGATTGTGGCAAGCTGTCAACACCATTAATTGCAATGAATATAATAATAGCGACAGTTGTTCATATAAAGATCGAAACAGTGATATAATTTTTATCATCTGAATGTAAGAGGAAGTCGATAATTAGATAGATTAATAGACAGGGAGAGAGAGAGAGAAAGAGAGAAAGAAAAAGGAGGGAGATAGATAGATACTGGCACATCCACACACTTCTACATGAAAAAATAAATGGGAGAAGAAATTGGATTTCTTATAAATGTTTGAAATAAAAAATCGACGTAAAAAATGTATTAACAACCAGACGTTGTTCGGGAGTAATTATCGCGCTATCAGAAAAAATACTCGTATATATTGCGATGCTCCACCAGTACTTGAAAATAACGTAGTGGCAAAGGAAAACAGACCCAACTGCGTCTAGTGTGATTGACAGGGAGAGTCAGAGGTTAGCTTCCTAGACAAAACGTTCTAGAACTGCAGGTGCGGAATGATATGACATAAATATGACGTCTCCTTTTCGGGAAACAGAACAGATGTTCTTGCCAGTCGGAGTCGATAAGCGAGAGAGGTCAGATACATCTTGAAATGTAGAGAAAATGTAGCTGAATGTATCCTCTAGACTCCACCCGTACGTACCCATCTTAAGACTAAGAAATACTAGTTAAGAAGTAATTAGAATTCGGCATTCGTTTCTCCTCCCACGAATAACCTCTCTCTAAATAAAACCTTTGGAAGCCAGCAAGTCTCTATTGTGTTCCATGCATAAGTAGATTCGTTTTAAGACAAATAGAAGTTCAACATTACAAGGGGATTATCGGCCCAGGCATGAAAAAGCGACAATCGGAATATGAAGACAATCGACCGCGTACGTATGTAAAATGATTATAGTATTTTGATTTCTTACGAGCGAAAACGCACATATGCAAAGTTAACGTTTAAAATATTAGAATAGGACAACTTAATGTCAAAGGTACCGGAAGTTCATAAATCAGTTGCACATATTTCATTATAATGTTAAAAATATGATACTTATTTTTTTACTCAGTATCTTTTCAGTGCATGCAATTCTACTGATGAATGTAAAATGTGACACAATTTATGTAGGACGTGTTACGTGACGTTAGCCGAAATCGAAATTATAAATCAATGATACCTATTTGTTTCCGGATTAGAACTTCATCATAATTACAATATTAAATTTATTTAACAATTAATCAAGACCTGTTGCCACTTGGTCGAAAGGGTCTAGTATTTGGGATTGCGTCTAAGAGATGATTGTAAGGAGTTGAATAGCAAGATCTCTGCTTATATTACATTTAAACCCCATGCATGTCTGTAACGTAAAGAAAGCAGACAACAGTCAGAGAATTCCAAAAGTCTGTCAATCCGAGATAAGAAACTATAAGAGTAGAAGCCTTTCTAGCATCTACGGACATAAAAAAGTTTATGGGTGAGATGTTGCTGCTTGTCAGATGGTCAGGAGTATACGTCAAGAGGATACAAGTGTTATGACTTTATCACAGGACATTCCATTAAAATACTTGTAAAACAGACAAAGTAGCGCAAGATTGCGGCGATGAGAGAGAGGTTTTAGCTTGGCCGATAATTCAGGACCTATTAGATTGGAAACTCTTCTTTTTTTGGACTAAGAGTGAGAGACTAGTGGTAGATGCACCGGTTTATATATAACAACAATAGTTCATGCATGAGCGAATTGTGTTTCTTTTTATATGATATATGGATACTCTCTGGTGTGAAAACTTTTCTAGCACATTAGAGAGAAAGTCCACTTTCTTTGAAACAGTGTTGACAATGTTCTTAGCTTCTTGCATACTGAACGATCATAAAAGCATTTCAGGTAAAGTGGATGCCGACGGCATTATTTGTTGAGACAATATAAACAATATAATAATATAAACAATATAACAATATAAACAATATAAACAATATAAACAATATAAACAATATAAACAATATAATAATATAAACAATATAACAATATAACAATATAACAATATAACAATATAAACAATATAACAATATAAACAATATAACAATATAAACAATATAAACAATATAAACAATATAACAATATAAACAATATAACAATATAAACAATATAATAATATAAACAATATAACAATATAAACAATATAACAATATAAACAATATAATACAGACAAAACAATCGTATTACGTTTCTGAACTTTTTAGATGAGGATTGATTATTCAGCAACATTTCAATTCCTATTTTTCTATCCATTTTGAATGGGTGGAGTCTTCTAGCTGTCTTCGTTGCTTGGGGACAGGGTACATAAAGTACCAGACAAGACTTCGTGCTCGACAATCAGCCCGGCAGGTACGGGACTAGGAACTAACCCAGTACTTGATAAGGTACGCCATCTGGGTATCACCAAGGAGGTTTAACCTTTCCAGGCCTTGCCACCGACTTTCGGACGGGGTATGTTTATTGTTTACTGAGGCGCCCCGACCGTAGAATGCTGATGGGGACGCTCAGGCAATTTTTGAGAGTGCCTCTCCTTTATTGACCTAGTGTGCCTCTCATTTATTGACCTTGTGTCACATAATGTTGAGGTAGCCAGCGTTTAAATACATATTTATTTTGAATGGGTAAGGTCTCCTTGCTGCGTCGGTTGTTTGAAGGCCGTGTAGAATCCGTTTTTGAAACTCAGCCCGACAGATGTGGGACAGGTAAATCATCTAGGTATCACCCAAGAGGTCCACACTCTCAGACCTTGCCAATCGGATTTCGGGTAGGGTAAGTTTATTCCTTTCTGCCTGAGACACCCCGACCGGGGAATGCCAACAAAGATGCTCAAGCAATATTTGCTAGACTAGAGTGCCCCTCCTTTAGGAGAGTTTGCTTTACACATCCATCTTCCTGACCTTGTGTCATATAATGCTGAGGTGGGTATTTAAATATCAATCGATTTTAAATTTGGAGACAAGGACGAGTGTTACAGTTAAGGAAGACATTCTTGATAGCATGAATAAGTTAACCAAATAAATTTGGAGCAAGAAACTAGATCCAATGTTCGGAACATTTTTTGTTCTTATGATTTAGGGAGGTTGGGTTTTGATCAACACTACGAAGTAGCCATTATTTAATATAGTTTTGTTTATAAATCCCCGAAAGAATTTCAAGGTAGACAACTGATGATCCCTGAAATAACATTAGGATAATTGTAAATTTGTGAAAGCAAGTTAATAAATCAATTGCAAATAAATAAATGACTTACTAATTATTTTTCCAACGAATGATGAAAAATATAAAAAATAATAAATAATTTTTATAGTGTTTGAAAGGCTAAATCTTCCAAGAATATATATATATATATATATATATATATATATATATATATATATATATATATATATATATAGTGTAAGTTTTATTTATACTAACCTACGTGTACACATCCTAACATGATTAAGTAGTGACTAACAAGCTTAGTTGCTTCAGCACAAAAGTAATGTCTATTCTTTACATGTTCATCTGTATTATTAACAAATAAATGTTTATTTATTTATTTATGTGTGTGTATATATACCAATAGAACTTTCGAACGGATGCACCGAATTAAAAATTTCTTTTTTCCCTGAAAGGTGTGAGTCCCCAGATTGTACTTATCTATATATGGTTCGTAACGAAGAACGCCGAGTCACACTAAAAGCCCGAAATAATGGTTTGGGAGTAGTTTCCTATTTGTTGAAAAAGTTACCTGCCCATATCAACGGAATTTAGCACTGTATGTATAAATTGCGGTGACATCTTTCGGCATACGGACAGGATTGGTGGCGGAATGTATAACGCGTCTAACTACAGATAAGAAGATTCCACGTTCGAATCCTGGCAAGGTCGTAATAATCTTAACCATCATTTTATTCAACGTTTGCTAATTATCCTTACCCTTAGTTAGGGTATTTTTGTTTTTTCAGTGATTTTATTTTGTGCATATGGGAATTTCCCATACTTTGAGTTTACAGGGTAAGCGTTGATGATAAGATGATGTTGATTGAACTTGATGTTGAGTGTACTCGATTTTGTGTTTGACTCGGCGTTGTGTGTCTCGACGCGGCGCAGCCACTAGTATTAAATAATGATTTTTTTCAGCCTAAAGTTACAGGTTGTCAGAGCTGCTTTTTAAACATATATCGATTTGTAGCCGTATGTTTTCAAACATAATAATTCTATTATATCTATATAAATACAACCTTAGATGTATGTGTGCGTGTGTGTCTGTCTGACTATGTGTTAATATTCAACCGATATACTCTTAAACTACTGGTTACATAACGCTGAAATCAACGGGAAATAGTAATCATACACCAGAGATAATTTATAAGTAGTAACATCTATTTTGGGATGGATAAATAATGCGCACAGATATATGCCGGCAACTTGAAATACAAACGGTTCATTTTAATATGTCAACATATTCTAAATTCTTCCTGCGCATGGCCAATTTAATTCATACAGTGCTAAATTCCGTTGATATGGGCAGGTAACTTTTTCAACAAATAGGAAACGACCTCCAAACCATTATTTCGGGCTTTTAGTGTGACTCGGCGTTGTTCGTTACGAACCATACATAGATAAGTACAATCTGGGGACTCACACCTTTCAGGGAAAAAAGAAATTTTTAATTCGGTGCATCCGTTCGAAAGTTCTATTGGTATATATACACACACATAAATAAATAAATAAACATTTATTTGTTAATAATACAGATGAACATGTAAAGAATAGACATTACTTTTGTGCTGAAGCAACTAAGCTTGTTAGTCACTACTTAATCATTTTAAGTCGTTTAATATTAAATCTTTCTTACGATAGGTACAGCTGTAGGAGACGTGGCTGAATGGCTAAGCACTTTGGTTTCGAATATGTTTTAAAATAACTTTTGGAATCACTACTATAAATAAAGTACAGTATGATATTCAATAAATAATTGGCTTTGTAATACTACATACGAAATCGGCATGAATTAGATATATTTAAGCGTATTTTACGACTCGGGCGCTCACCTTCCGCGCACTATATATATATATACGACACAGTCATCATTGTAAGAAGAAGTCTTACAATAAAGACGAAATGTTGATGGACGTGTGATTTTGGTTTGTTCCTTTATTATCTGTCTATCTTGTCGGAATACTATTTTCATTATACTCATCATATATATATATATATATATATATATATATATATATATATATATATATATATATATATATATACTAGCGTTTCAGCCCGGTGTTCGGATTTGTCTGTTGAACAAAAAAAAAAAAAGAAAAAGAAAAGGTGGTAGTAGGAAGGCAGGCTCGAACCCGTACCGCAAAGGAGGAAAAGAACGGGGTAAAAACCTAACGTTTATGCTGCTACGACCACCGCCGACCGGAAGCGACATTTTTTTAAAATTAAGGCTAGACAATATAAAGGAGAGGATAACTTTCAAAAATATCGGCGAAAAAAGTGACCCCACCCCTGTAGAAAAGCACCTAGTTTAAGGGGAAGATATTAATGTTTTTAGCCAATTTTTCGATATTTGTCGTAGGAAAGGTTGAACTTTAAAACGATACTGATCTTCGTAAAATCCGCCGGCTCTATTGAAAGTTTAAGGCAGACATGCAAACACACATACATACATACATTTATATATAGGTAACTAAAAATTTCCGACCCAAACTGATGAAAAATCCAGCCTTATCTCTGAATACCCTTTATGTAAAATTTCAAATATTTGGACCAGAAATTGTCCGAGTAATTTGGAAGAGACCGTAGAGGTCAATTTTTTAAAACTTTGACCGCTATTATGACCCCCTAAAATTTATTGTTTTGGGCTCAAATCAAGTTATTAAGTTAGATCCATGTCCTAGGAACCTATATCTAAAATTTAAAGTGCGTAGGCACCAAATTGTCGGAGAAGTTTGGTAGAGTTCTCAAAGGTCAAACGTTGAACTTTGACCCCGTAATCGCCAAATTTCTGGCCAAAAACCGATCACATCGATTTTCCAAAATCTCAGTACCCTGTATATCAAATTTCGAGTCCGTAGACTAAAAATTGACGGAGTTATTTCGTAGGGAAATGTACACAGACGCACAGACACACAGATACACAGACATGTTCACTTTATTTATTTATATATGAACTTAAATTCTATGTGTATTTGTGTTTGTTCCTATGTAAAGAAAGGCTAGAGAAGCTACGTTAAATCTTAAAATACATTTTTAAGTAAATTTTTATTATCTCGCCATAGATTATAGTTTAAGGTCATATCCAGGACCCTATATACAGTTTTGTATGCGTACATATTTATATCTCTCTCTACATAAGAGTCTCTATAAAATTTATTATCCAGCATTATGAATTTTGTGCACCGTTGCCAAGTGCCGAGTAAGTAATAAAGGTTGTACATAATTTAATTTAGTTTTATGCAAAACGAAAAAAAAAAAAAAAAAGATGGCAGAATCCGTTTCGTAAAAAAAAATCTCAATAGATTTTAGACATCAATTTTGTAATATTTACTTATTTTCAGTTTTTCAAAAAGCGTTAACATTCATAATATGACAAAACCAGTCTGTTTGAAAATTCAAATGTTTATATTAGCGTAACATTTTATTTGGAATTAGCAAGCAATTTAAGAAGATTCCCTCAATGTCATTGTTTTTCCGACATCTTGGGACCTCTTCGGTGAGGGAGGGAATGTTTATGGTAAATAGAGACTGGTGCAATAGTTCATCGGAACACATTCCATTGAAGTGCTTGTTACATAGCACAGGGATGCAACGTCGCGACGATGGGACAGGTGCTAAATTGTGTGGGATCTAATGAGTTGGAAACTTTTCAAAATCCTGTCCAGGGGGGGGGGTGAGAGAGAGTGCGAGAGAGAGATAGTGAGAGAGAGAGTGAGAGAGTACCAGTGAGAGAGAGAGAGAGAGAGAGAGAGAGAGTACCAGTTTTCAAGAATACTGGCGACAGAACTGACCCCAGTAAATTATCGCCCCATCAGTCTCCTCCCACTTTTCGCCAAAATATTTGAGACCATAATTAACCAAGCTCTATTCCATCACCTTACAGATGCTAAACTTCTGACTGACCAAACATATGGATTTAGGCAAGCCCGTTCAACAGCAGATATCCTAACTGTAATCTCAGAATGTATATACCAGTCACTGGACAAAGCGGCGAAGGGTAGAGCAGTATCTCTAGATATATCTAAGGCTTTTGACAGCGTATGGCATAAAGGTCTCCTCAGGAAAATCAGATTATATGGTATCACTAGAAAAATACATGACATAATTAAATCCTTCTTAGATAAGAGAAAAATCCAGGTTGTCCTCGACGGTCGTACATCTAAACAATATGATATAAATGCGAGAGTGCCTAAGGGGTCTATCCAAGGACCTCTGTTATTCCTAATATTCATAAATGGCCTCCCTGATAAAATAGCCTGTGAATTGCCACACTCTATAACAGACACGACAGGAAAACAAATGAACACATATTTAAAGAAATGGCCGAAACACTAGAGGATGACCTCCGATCTGTAGTGGAATGGGGACATAAATGGATGGTCACATGCAATGCTTCCAAAACTAAACTCGTTTCCTTCAATAACTACAAGAAACCTTCTCTACCACCAATAGCAATGGCCAATAATTCTTTATCTAAAAGTACACCTTTTAAACTCCTCGGCCTAACGCTTTCAGGAAACATGAGTTGGAAAAATCACATAGAGAGTATCGCTAGGACCGTTGTGAAGAAGGTAGGTTCTCTCTACCGTGCTAGAAAGATACTAACGCCCGAAATTATCCTATACCTCTACAAGGCCACTATTCGCCCATGTATGGAGTATTGTTGTCATATTTGGGCTGGTGCATCTGCCACTAGTCTCTCGCTCCTAGACAAGGTTCAAAAGAGATTCGTCAATCTGATATATCCTGAACTGTCATCTAAACTCCAGCCCCTGTCCCATCGACGAAATTTTGCATCCCTCTGCCAGTTCTACAAGTACTTTAACCGTGAATGCTCTGACGAACTGCAAGCACTTATGCCCCCCCGACGTAAATACCCCCGACAAACCCGACAAGCAACTAAATCCCACCCCTTCACAGTAGAGATACCTAGATGTTAAGAGAGCCTTCTACTCCAGTAGTTTCTTCCCCAGGATAGCTAGACTTTGGAATTCCCTGCCGGGTCCCTGCTTCCCTAACTGTACTGACATGCAGGAGTTAAAGTGCAACGTGAACCGACATCTTGCTGCCCAACTTCATACACAATACCCCTGTAGCGTATGTCCCTGATAGTAGCTTCCTACATCAAAGTTGCAATGTGCCTTGTTTGGGGTGAAAATGTAATTAAAAGAAATTTAAAAAAAAAAGAGAGAGAGTGAGAGAGAGAGTGAGAGTGAGAGAGAGAGTGAGAGTGAGAGAAAGTGATAGAGAGTGAGAGAGTGAGTGAGAGAGAGAGTGGGAGAGACTGAGAGAGACTGAGAGAGAGACAGAGAGAGAGAGAGAGAGAGAGAGAGAGAGAGAGAGAGAGAGAGAGAGAGAAGTGTAACTGGTGGACTATATTTTGATATTTTTTAATAAATAAGTCAAATCTTGTTTACGGCTGTCAAATTCTGTTTACCGTTGTCATAAGTAATCTAATTTAAAAGCAACACAAAGGACTTTAATATCAATAATGCAAATATTGACATTTTTATTGTATATAAATATTTTTAAAGCATTTCTTATGATGAATTGAATAATAAAATGCATCGTTTTATACGATCCAATAATCAATTTTAGTGAATAAATTCATGGCAAGTGTATAAAATGTGATATACATTATCATTGATAATCCTATCGCAGTTATCTCCCCGTTTTGTTTTCATTTCCGTCTATATCAAAATCTAGCACAAAATTCGGGTTCTTGTCATAGATTACTGTATATTAAAAGCAAAAATGTAAAAATATGTAAAATGTACGTGCCCGTGACAAAACGAAAACATCACATTCCAAAAATCAGGATAATTGCTCTTTTAGTTATATTTTTATTTAAAAAAGCGATTAATAAGAATTCGTAGGTATTACAGCATAAATCTCGTAAATTTTGAATTATTGTTAAGTTATTTCTTCTGACTCTTTTAAAGATTTTTTCAAAACGGGGCAGCGAGACAGTCACTCCTTCGATACTCATAAAATGTGATTTTCTTATTTAAAAATAAAAGTAATTTATCGATTTACGTAATATTTGGAGCATAATTTTTCGTTTCATCACAGGTACGTATATAATATTGATTATTTTCCATTTTTTATTTTTTAATATAGGTGGTTATTCTGGGCAAAACAATATAAAACGTTCCTTTATGCGGTTTAAAAAGAAATGTCTTGTGGATATTCACCCATTTCTTCCTTATATGCCGCTTCCAAATCTCGGCTTTATTTCTTCGTTTATTTCTAAACGAGATTCTATTTTCTTTTCATTTTTTCTTCCCTTTCCCCTGCCCCTTTTCTGATCCACTCCTTTCCTATGTGTTCAACGTACTTCCATCTTCTCCCTTTTACTCCGTAACTCTGCAGCACATCTTTCCGTCATTTTTTTTGTCTGCCAAAAGAATCTCTTTCTAGTTCAGCGAATGTCAACCGGAATAACAGAATCCTCTGCGCTCGCCGAAATGTTGACGTGTCCTTCAGGCGGCAGCTGCTTCAGTTATCAATATGATTTGAACATGACCACTTTCAATCTTACCTCGCTTGCTAAGCACACTTCCATGCACACACCATTAGGGAGCCAACTTTAATTATTGCAAAATATACGGCCTAGTAGGTGAGAGAATATGTGTACGTATACATCGTAGCGTTTTTTTTGTTTTGTTTTTTTTCTCAAAGACAAAAGTAAAAGTACAAACAGCACTACTGAAATATGTATATATTCCGGTACATACTATATCTATCTATCTATCTATCTATCTATCTATCTATCTATCGTCGTTGTCGTCGTCGGCTCCTACTCGTATCCGAGCATTGGGTCCTGTCGTCAGGTGGGTAGGTGCCTATGTGATACATGGCTGTAGAGTCCGATTCTATGGCGGAAGAACCGCGGATAGTGCTCACAGAGGAGGGTGGGGGGACGGGTTTGCTCTCGCTCCCTTCTCCTTCTTCTCCCAGCTTCTTCCCTTCTTCTCCTTCCCTCCTCAAAGTAAGCACTGTCACGGTGTATAGCGTTCCTCCACCCCTTCCTGTCCCTGGCACCCTCCTCCCACGAGGAGTGGTCGATATCAGTTGCTGCCAGAGTGCACTTCAGCTGGTCTTTGTAGCGCATTTTTGGTGGTCCTTTTGCCAGTTCTCCGTACATTATTCTCTTAGGAAGCCTTGAATTCTGTGGACGTGACCTGTCCAGCGGAGACGGTGCCGGATAATAGTGGCCTCAACACTTGTCATTTTAGCACGTTCCAGTACCTTAAGTAATATCTATCAGGATGTTTCATCTGAATTCTATCAGCGTCTTATCTCGCTTATATATATATATATATATATATATATATATATATATATATATATATATATATATATATATATATGAATAACAAAAAGAACTTATAGCTCTTAAAAAACCGCTAAAGTAGCGTTTCGAAGTTGTTAATATCACTACAAAAACGCCAACAAATATAACTATAACTATAACTATATATATATATATATATATATATATATATATATATATATATATTTCTAATATATATATATATATATATATATATTTCTAATATATATATATATATATATATATATATATATAAACTTTCATGTGTTGTTGTTATTGCTGTTGTTGTTGTTGCTGCTGCTGCTGCTGCTGTACTCAAACATTTTCCAAAAGTACAGACTTTCCCCGTTATAAGAAATCCTTTAGAAATCTCGATCCGAAATAATGAGAGTTGAAAAAAAAAAAAAAAACATAAAAATATATTAGAGTCTGTCATTATTTAGGATCGCGATTTCTGAAAGATTTCTTATAATGGTAAAGTCTGTCTTTTTGGAAAAGGTTTGTGTGAAAAAAAAAAAGGGAAGTGTATATATTTTTTTTTTCTAAAACGATTTTCACAATTTCGGATCAGGATTTCTTAGATATTTAGTATAGCGGGCAAATCTGTTTTTTTTTTGGAAAGTGTATGTGTGCAACAACAACAACAACAACAACAACAACAACAACAACAACAACAACAACAACAAACAAACAAACAAACAAAAAATTGATCGACAACCAAAGGCATGACACCTAGTCAAAGTATTGTATATCATATCAGCATGAATAAATGGCTATAAAATACATTACATTTTTATTTACAAATCCACGATGCGTCTGTCCAGTATCTGGCGGCTAGTAGTGGCCTGACTTCTGTGTCTGAAAGTATCTTTCGACAAGTCAGTGCTTTTGTGAGAAGGACACTTCAGAAAACCTGGGACTAATACAGTTACCAGTTATCTTACATTTGCTTGTCATTGGATTCTGATTATGGGTCCTCAAAAAGTGTAACATGTGCCGTACAAGCGTTTATCAATGAGGTCATTTGTTCAGATATCTTTTCTTTACAAAGCATGTGGCAATAGATGAAAGGCGATGTGAACAAACCTTATAAGTTGGACGTATGTAGTAACAAAACTGCATGCATATGGCTTAAAGTTATCTTAACATCTCTGTTAGTTTTGAGGAACACAAACTTATTTCTGTGGGTTTTTTTCAACTGAGCAGCCCTTTTGATGGACAACGCTGCTCAACCAGGTCGTCGAAGAAGTCTAGAAAAGGTGACGTCTGTTCCTATTTTCAGCTGGTCTTTTACGTGCGTTTGATACGAGGGGAGTGCAATAAGTAATGTCCCTGACCCACTTCCAGTTGTCTGATCTAGCTGAAATATTGCATGTGCAATGATTTATATCTCTAGGAGTTATGTGGCAAATTATAGCTCTGAACGAAGTGTGGTTTCTGTTTTACAGGTGTTTGAACTGAGTCAGGTGTGAAATAGAGCCTGTTGAATTTCGAGCAGTGATCCGATTTTTTGTATTTGATAATGTTCCATAATATCACCTTGTAAAACGCTGGCATCTTGAATTCAAACATGGCCGAAAGTCTGTGGAAACAGCTCCCAGACCTGGTCGCCCCCTTCCGCCATTGATGAGGCATCTGTCCGTCAAGTTGAGGCTGTCATTTTGGAAGATCGGCGCATTACTAATCGCCAAATAGCCAAAGATGTCAAGATTAGTACAGGGTCTGTGGAAACTATCATTCATGACCATTTGCATATGCATAAGGTGTCTGCCAGATGGATTCTCATGTTGCTCACAACATTCCAGAAGCGAGAACGCGTCGAGTGCTCGAGGATGAATTTGGAGATGTGGCAAGAAAATTAGTCAAAGTTTTTCAAAAGACTGATTACACAGGATGAAACCTTGGTCCACCACTATGATCCAGAGACCAAAGCCCAGTCAATGCAGTGGAAGCACTTGGACTCACCACCTTCAAAGAAGGCAAGGGTGTAGCCCTCCGCTAGCAAGGTCATGCTCACAGTCTTCTGGGACCAGAATGGAATAGTGATGACAGATTTCCTGGCAAATGCTACCACAATTACAGGATCATATTATGCTTCACTTTTGAGGAAATTAAGGGAAGCTATCAAAATCAAGAGACAGGGCAAGATCAGCAAAGGTATCCTCCTTCTGCAGGACAACGTTCCGGTCCATAGCTCGCATGTCGCCAGATCAGAAGCACGGTCGTGTGCTTATAAAATCAATCCGCATCCTCCCTACTCTCCTGGCCTTGCACCCCCTGACTTTCACCTCTTCCCAGCCATGAAGTTGTTTTTGAAAGAAAGCGTTTTCCAGATGATGCAGCCTTAATTTCTAAAGTTACGTCGTGGTTGGAGAACCAACCTAGGGTGTTCTTCAAAAGCGTTCTCCAGAGCTGCATCAAACGATGGGATTAGTTGTTCATTTCTGCAGGGGATACAAAAGAAACCACAATGTAATTTATTCTTAAAAGAAAACTAAATTGCATATTGCTACCTGGAACGTAAGGGCACTTCTTGATATGAAAGAGTTGGTTAATCCAGAGAGAAGAAAAGTTATCGTTGCTAGAGAATTAGCTAGATGCAACGTGAATTATGTCAACTCTATCTGAAAGTCGTTTTAGTGATAAAGATAAACTTACTGAAAAATTATGAATCCAGAACTGTTTCACATTCAGAAACAGGAATAGATGATTATGTACAAGTTATCAGAGGCTTGAAAAGCTGTTGGACTTACTATCAGCTTCAAGAAAACATGTTATGTATTCTCTTTCTATAGAAATACCATATGTTGAACCAAACATCTTGGTTTATGGTAAAAAGTTACATCACAAACAATTTTGTATATCTGGGTAGTACGCTTAATAAAGGCTGTGCGCTTGATGCTGAGATAAATTACAGACTAGTCAAAGACAAATCTGCTTTTGACAACTGGAAAAACGTGTTTAGTCAGATCGGGAAACCACATGAAAAACAAAGCTAAGTGTTTATGAAGCATGCGGTATCACTACGCTGCTATATAGGTCAGAGACTTGGACAACATATATAGAAGGTATCTCGAGTTATTGGAAACGGTTCATCAAAGTTGTATTCGGAGAATACTTAATATTAACTGAGGGACTCAAACGTCTGGCACTGTAGTTTTTGAAAGATAAGATAGTACTAGTAGAGAAATGAAAATCATTCAACATCAGATGCGCTGGACTGGACACTTGACAAGGATGGAAGACAAAAGACTCCCTAAACAAGATAGGGTAAAAGACTACAACTGTGCCTTGTTTGGGGTGAAAATTGAATAATAAAAAAAAAAACTTCTATCAAGAAGGAGCACACACACACACACACACACATATATTTATACTTGTAGTCATCGACATACAGTCCTGTTTCGTTGTATCAAAACTCATCAGTCCCGCTAGACTAGCACTTCTTCCAAACCAAGGTTGATCCTAGAACCATCGCGTTGACATTCAGCAGTTCCACCGATCAACTCACGGGAGCGGCGCCCGTAAATAATCTCGCCAAATGTCTATTTAAACAAACATCCGTCCACCACTTTTACAATGCTCTAACCACTTTGTTTATAAACAAAGAGCGAGCGTCGCATTTTTTAGACAATTAAGTAGCGGCTGAGATTACGTACGACGGTGCTGTACTCAAAGAGGGGGAGTTAAAATATTTATTAATTAATGTTATTAATTAAAAGTTTTTAATTTCAGCGTGAAACACTCAACATCAATATAGTAAGGTGCTATGATACGACGAAACACCTTCCTCTGGGTTGATATATATATAGGGTGACCCCCCCCAAAAAAAATCAAAAAACAAAAGCTAAATGGAGGTCATCTAGAACATATGCTGTAGAACGGAGAAAAAAAAAAGCCAAAGACCCTTGTGTTTTGATGTGATGTTTTGAATATAATAAACTAGTTATGATCGAAGTTTCATTTTCAATTAGAGTTGGGGCCTGTTTTTTTTTGGTCACCCTATATATATATATATATATATATATATATATATATATATATATATATATATATATATATATATAGCAACTCAGAGGAAGGTGTTTCGTCGTATCATGACACCTTACTATATTTATTGACATTGAGCATTTCAAGCTGAAATTAGAAACTTTTAATTAGTAAAATAGAGAGGGTTCTCACATCCAAGCCACCACAACTATGATTCAGAAAGAAATTGTAATATTTTTTGGTTTTTATATTCCCTGTTTCGGAGAACTTTATTTTCTTTAAGATTATTAAATTATTGTTTGAGTGTATGTGTATGTGTTTGTGTGTGTGTATGTGTATTTGTTTGTGTTTGTGTGTATGTGTTAATAATTGATAGACAGAACGAAGAAGAACAAGTTAGAAGAGACAGCGTTTGTGCGTGTGCGGGTATAGGGGAGAAATAGTTATATAGAAAAGGAGGGGAATGAGAGGAAGAGAAATATGTGTGTATGCGTGTGTGTATGCGTGTGTGCCTGTTTCTGTGGTTCCGTGCCTGTGCCCATTAGAAACAGAGATAAAGATAAAATGAAATACAATGACAGAGAGAGAGAGAGAGAGAGAGAGAGAGAGAGCGAAGGAAGAGAGAGAGAGAGAGAGAGAGAGAGAGGGGGGGAATTAATGTGTGTATATATGGTTTGGCAGGTAGGTCAGACAGATAGAGATCGAGAGAGCAACGCAATAGAAAAATTTAGGCAGTGAAGGGGCTGGAGCTGGAGTGATGGAGATAGATGAGGTTGAATTACGAGAAGGGAATATCGTCATCGAGGATTTAGAGTCCTGCTCGCAGGCACTGATAAAAGAGGACCCGAGATGGAACACTGACAAGATCTGATCTCTTAGCAAAAAGCCAAACGAGAAGCCGAAGATACCATCGGTTTATCCACAAATATTGATAATGCTTGCCTCCATTTTTATTCGCGAAAAGTAAGAGGTAAGGAGAAGAGAGAGAGAGAGAGAGAGAGAGAGAGAGAGAGAAAAGGAAAGAGAGAGAGAAAAGGAGATAAGAGTGAGTATGAGAGAAATATAAAACGGTGCCAAAAGTAGACATATAAATGAATAGAGAAATAAAGCACCGGCATATATATATATATATATATATATATATATATATATATATATATATAATCGTATTCCTGTCTGTTTGTTTGTTCTCAATTTGATTAATATATACAAAACGTGTCTTACTTTAATCTTTCATTTATTTCTATACATAGTATGATACTTGGAAAAATATACAATTAAAAGATCACCTTATTTGCATATGCCATTAAAAAAAATTATTTACTAAATAGCGGTATCTTAGTTAATGTTTTTAGCGAGAGAATTATTTTAAGTATTCTATTTAAAATTGTTATTTAATAAATTTTAAACAACAATTATATTAATAATATATTCAATTTAATTTATTTTGGAATCAATATTTCTAACGGCAATCTTTTTTTAAAACCTTTTTTAAGAGTTATTTGCCCCTAGATGCTATCCATAAAAATAAACAAACGTTCACCAAATATTATTTGGTAATTTCATCAGTTTCTAGCTGGAAGAATAATTCCGTGTAGATAGAAAAATATTTGGCTTTTATTGTTTTTTTTTTAAATATTAAAAAAAAAACCCTTACGAAAAAAACTGAAAAGATTTCATTTGTTTGTTTTATTTTATTCCTTACGGCAATACAGAAATCGGTAAAGTTTTACCACGTAATTCAGCGTCGTTTATTACTTTAAAAAATGAAGATTTACTGCCCCCCTCTAAATTCCACAATTTACACTTTTTTTCTATTTTCGTGTTAATTTCATCGATTACAAACTGAATTTTCTAATTAAAATGGTAACTTTATACGACGTGACCCAGCAGCGTTTAACCCCTAGAATAATGGAGATCTACTTTTTTCAGCCTAATACATTTAAACAGCCTTTATAAATATAAGACAAGAAATTTTGAAAAAAAAATAACATGTTAGAGTGGGGGATTACTTTTCTATATAAATTTAACGTAAAATGAGCACCCAGTTTTTTGGCCACCAAGCGTTCAACGAGACATGTCACCTCTAGCATATTTTAAAAGTTTGGCGATTGATGGGGAGTGAAAAAACAGGGGGATAACATTGTAAACATAAAATAATGATAAATTTAATTATTTTTATGAGACCATTCTCTACGTTCACCTAACAATTTAATAAACAAACAAACCTCAAAATATGACAAATTCAAATTTTTTTTTTTTTTGGTGGGGTATTACATTAGAAACATAAAACGACAAATAAAAAGCAAATCGAAATGCCCCATCCTAAAAAAGCAAATCCAAAATTTTCTTTATTTACAAAAAAAGCCAGTAAAAAAGGGCCTTTACAATAAATAAAGGTAAATGTGCACGCCTTACATGTTTAAAATTTGGCCTTTTTTAGGTTTGGCAGATTGGCTTTTTTCAGGTCAAATTTGGCCTTTTTACGCTCTTTCATTACAAAAAAAAAAACATGCCGGCCAAAAACATAGTTCATGAAGAGCTTAAAAAAGCCAATCTGCACAACCTTAGAAAAGCCAAATTTTAAAAGCAATATAGTGGCCTCCAATAATAGATATAAATAATAAAAAAATAATAAAAGTGATTTTTTTCTGGTTTTATTTGGGTCTAACATTGTGTTTTATATAAAAGTAAATAGTTTTTATATTCTTTTTTGTCTGTCAAATAATTAACGCCACTAAACTACATATTTTACTAAAATAAAAAATAAATGCACGCATTAATGTTTAAAAAGGTTATTTTTTTAGGTCCACAAAATCGTGAGTTTTATTATATTTATATTAGACAGTGATCCTTTCTGCCGAAATATCTGGTGGAGAGGGTATCAGATACTTCTTTTTGGGGGCGATTACATTTACATGATTTTTATCCGTTCTTTTATTTTTGAAATTGTTGTGGGGGTATCCACGTTACCCATGATGAAAATGATTAGTATAGCAGTCGTATTTCAAACGGAACTTCATGTCAACCCAGGCAACGCCGGGTACTCATGCTAGTATATATATATATATATATATATATATATATATATATATATATATATATATATATATATATATGATTGCTGGCGGATGTACCTGGCATTGGCCGGTATAAAACGTAACATTAAATTCCTTAAAAAATAATGAATAACAACGAAAAAACTGTGACATTTGCACGCAAGTATTATATTTTTCTAAACAGTTCATGTCTTGTAAGTCCAAAAAATACTCGAGCTGAGATCGAAACCAAAACCTAAAGACAGTGAGCAAAGTACAATAACAATTAGACCAGCTTGCCACGATAAGAATTGTTTTCGAACCTAATATTTTATACATAAGGAGCCATCATGTAAGCGATTCGCGCATGCGCAGTAGTGAAACAGTTGACCAACATAAAAAACGACCCCCCCCAAGTATCAATTTTTTAACAACCTGTTTCAACGCCCAAGCAAAGCAATTTCAGTTTTATAATATAGTATGGTTGAAAAGATATGTCTCAATTTATCTACATAGAATTTTCCATGTTTTAGATTTAATTCTAATTTGATAATTCGAACTATTTTATTTGACACAGACGTTAGAATTAAGTTTTTCTGTAAATTCGAGTTGTAGTGTTTTCTACCGGAAATGGGAGTATTTGACTATTATAAAATAACGTAATATAAAAATTCACATGCTAAACTCTAGGATAACGACTAAAAAGGGACAGATTGAAATCGCAACAGAAAAAAAAATGCTAAAATCAACAAAATAAAAGTTAGTCGATTACCCTTATCTTAGATTTGTAAATGGTAAGAAAATTTATATCGATGGCACGCGATATAAGTAGTTATGACGGAGAAATGGTACGATGGTGCCGCGATTTCAGTATACCAGTGTAAATAACATTATTGCGAGGAAAAAGAAAAACTAATAAAATAAATGTGACATGCGCACAAGAGAAGATAAACTTATCATAAATTGTGAACATTGCAAATCTCATGGTGGTACGCCGAAATGATTGTATGCTTTGAATGGAAAATTAAAATAAAATTTGGATGAATCTGTTCCTTACATTCAATATGGTTCATCTAATAAAATATATTATTAAATGCAATGTTTATAATCCTATGCTATTGAGCTTTTGATACAAAATGATGTTCGATATATATATATATATATATATATATATATATAATTTTAATAAGTATATATATGTTACAAAATGATGTTTGATATATATATATAATTTTAATAGATATATATGTTACAAAAAAGGTTCCCTTTTCTTGTAAGAAAGAAAAACATTAGATAAGTGAAATTGATATTAGGATGGACCGAGATTTGAACTTTGTAAGCAAGGTTCAGAAATGGAATTGAGCATTGTTCTAATTTCATATAAAATAGTTTGTTTTCAAAAAAGGAATTTAATTGTTCAATTCTTTTTATGAAAACCGAATTTGAAAAATAAGGTCAGCTAGAGAAGAACGAACAATTTAAAAACATATTGAAAAATAAGTTAGTGATAATTTGCTTTATTATGTGTTTGGAGAGCGTGTCAGCCACGTGAATTCACCACGTGAGTTCTTCACGTTTTTGGACCACACACATGACGTCATAGCAAAAATGAATTCTCGATATAGAAGCTAGAGTCGCCGATCAATTGGACAGAGACGAAGATCGGACGCAGTCGAGTACGGATCGAAGTCAGCACAGTCAGCCGTACAGAGCTGACATGAGGAGGACCCCCCTTTAGATGCGAAAGATTAAAACATTAAGCATGTAGAAACGACTTTTAATTCCTGGTTTGCATCATCATTTCGACTGGTCAAATGGAATAAAAGAACATCATCATATTTTTGTAACTGCCGTCTTCGCATCGTCATTCCACAAATTAAAGGTAACGTGTAATAATCTTATATGAACTTTGTTCCCACTCATCGTGATTGTGTCCCCCTGTCCCTCATAAGTAATGACTGTTCCATATGTTTTAAAAGAACAGATCACCCCTCATTCCTCCTAGGCTAATATAGTGTTATAGCATCCACAGAACGGTATAAATGTCTCTGTCCCTCATTGTATATATGTACCCTGTCATCTTAAAAAGACTCCATCCCTATTACACAACATATATATTTAAACAGGCACTGTGTGGTAAAGACAACAGAAAGCTTCTGTTTTGTAATAACTTTTTTATTTTTTAAATTTTTCGTATAATCTTTTTTTGTATACACGTCGAAGGTATGGGTGTATGGTCCAAGCATTTTACTTCTCGAATTATCCATGTTTTTTTTTAACTTTTAGTGTAACCATCAACATACTTTAAGGAATTTGTGTGAGAGGCTCGCTGGGAATTATGGGTAGATTTATTTAAATAGTAGTTGGGATGCAAGCGAAGGTGCGGTGAGAATCAGTGGGCCTACTGGCGGCTATATTGATGGGGACGGGAGAGCGTGCCAGTTCTTGGGTCAGTAGTAGGAACGGATTGGTGTAAGTGCGAGTTATCTGAGGCATTTAAATGTGCTGGTATTATTTCGGAATGCAATTTGATTAAGAATAAGTTTTTGCATTTTTATATAAAATTCTACAAGGATTTTTAGCTTCTTAATATTAGTTTCGTAGTGTAGTATTTTTGTGTTGTTGATTAAAATTTCTCTGAAATTCGTGGGGGCAGTGATATATTTTATGTAAGTGTTGGAATATGGCATTAGATTTAACATTATAGCAGGTAAGGCATCGGGATAATATGGTAGTAGTATGTCCGACATAACTATTCGTTACATTGTTGCATTGACATTTCCAATAACACTTTTAGCACTCCAACTACAAAAAACATAACTGCCATAATTCTTGGCTTCTAAATTTCAAGAGAGAATGCCGTCATAAAAACGCTATCATCCAAAACCTCCTCATCGGAGCAAAACTCACATTTTCCAACAAAAGAAATGCCTGTTAAAATAAAGAAATGTTTATATATATATATATATATATATATATATATATATATATATATATATATATGTATATATATGTATATATATATATATAGTAAAACTGGTAATTAGTAAAAACCTGAAGAGAGTGCTCAATACTATTTCAGAACAAATATGTGTTATTTTGTTTTCTTATATCTGTTTGGTTACATATGTTTCGGATGTTGGACCATGTTTACGATCCAACAGCCTCGTCGGACCTTACAGAATTCTGTAAGGTCTGACGAGGCTGTTTGATCGTAAACATGGTCCAACATCCGAAACATATGTAACCAAACAGATAAAACGGTAATAAAACACACACACACACACACATATATATATATATATATATATATATATATATTATAGGTAAAAATTACCCACGAACACGTGTTTCAAGCTTACTATGTCAGGATATATAAACTACTACATCAAAGCTGGGGGTTTACGATTAAGCCACGGGTGCCCTTCCTGATACACATGATAATTTATCGATTATAGATGTTTTCGTTATTTACTGTTATTGTTAGCGTTAAAAATGTGCTGAAGCTAATAGTGATATCTTTCTAAGAATGTGAGAGAGATACTTTGATCTGTGGTCATGGTTTAGAATCTTGTCATAGTCAGCCACGCAGATAAAAGAAATAAGAGCGAAACAAACCTCAATGGATATGTTGTCTAAAATTACTTAATATTTACGTACATCTAAAATAATACTTAATATATACGTACATATAAATATCAATTAATATATATGCACATATAAAATATTACGTACATATAAAATATTAATACATACGTACTTATAAAATTACTGAATATATACATACTTATAAAATATTAATTGATATATACATACATATAAAATAGTAATTAATATATACGTACTTATAAAATATCAATTAATATATACGTACATATAAAATATTAATTAATATATACGTACATATAAAAATATTAATAAATACTTACTTAAAAAATTCCTTAATATATACGTACTTATAAAATATTAATTAATATATATGTACATATAAAATATTGATTAATATATACGTCCATATAATATATTAATAAATACGTACTTATAAAATATCAATTAATGTATACGTACATATTAAATATTAAATTAGTATATACGTACATTCAATATATTAAATTATATATACATGCATATAACAATAATTTATATGTACTTACATGTAAAGAGAATATATATATATATATATATATGTGTGCGTTTGTGTGTGTGTGTGTGTGTGTGTGTGTGTGTGTGTGTGTGTGGTCTCTGTTTCATTATGTAATTTCTTCATATTCCCTAAGGAAGTCATTCTTGTGGGGTCTTCAGTACCGTTCTAAGCCCCCAAAACCGATTGTCAAAAATGTCTTCCACTCTGCGCTTTTCCACGAATCGAATGCTACGAATACCCAAGGTAGATATTAATCCCAGTTGAATTAAAAATAATATCTGTTATATGTCTCGGTAAGTGTATGCTTCCTGACATTTATCCGTGTTTGAGAGAGGAAAGGAGAGAAGGAGAAAGAAAAAGAGAAAGACAAAGAGAGAATAATCGACCTTGTTGAAATGCTGTGTCATGTCTGGTAACCATTCGTTTTCGACCAGCCGCCATCTTGAAAATATATACTTGATCACCAGTTTTGTGAGAACGACGCCATAGACTTATTGGCGAAATATCGACAGATATTGTCGAAGGTAAAAATGGCTACAAACCTGCAGAAAAGCAGATTTTTTTTCGTGCAAGCGCCATCCAGCTGAAAATATTGATATCTGTCATCGATTTCTATTGGTTATGCCATTTTGTTACCTAATCTTAAGATTCAATCATTTTCCTCGATGCACTTTCGTTGCAAGTTTACAGTCGTCTACCTTCACTTATATGTGTGACTTTATTTCTAGTATATGCGTGTGCTTTCTAAGTAGGTCTTTCTGTTGTGTTTCTCTCTCCCTCTCTCTTTCTCTCTCTCTCTCTCTCTCTCTCTGACGCATACACACACAGTCACACACATGTATACAATCTTGAATGAATAAAAAAGCCATGCTGTTATAAATAGATGTTAAGTAAAAAATATTCTAAATACGAATATTAAGCTCAATGAAGAAGTATTATCGCTTTTAGAGCATATATACAGTAAACATCGATTTAAGTTACGATGAAAAAAGTAGTGGACAACAAAATTTATATTTTTATATTAATTTATTTTGATTGATATATTGATTTTTTTTAAATTGAATGTTTTGTATTTACTTTTGCTATAAACATCTTACGCGCGTTTCATTGTGCCTAAAGCTGATGACATCACGCGATGAATCAGAGTCAGTCATATATAAATGAATGGAATAAAAATGGCTTCAAGGAAGAAAAACATAGATTGCGCAATTTCCAAAACAATAAGAAATGATATTCCTCTCTCTCTCTCTCTCTCTCTCTCTCTCTCTCTCTCTCTCTCCATACACACATATATACGCATACACACACACGCACACACACACACACACATATATATATAACATTAATATTTAAAAAAGCATGTGGATCAGATCTCATCCCGGCTGTGCTATTAAAAAAATGCTCTGCCGAGGTTGCTCTAGTTCTGTCCAAACTTTACAATAAATGCCTTAACGAATCTTGTTTTCCCGACTGCTGGAAAACCGCCTCTGTGGTACCAGTCTTCAAGAATTCTGGTGAAAGAACTGACCCACTAAATTATCACCCCATTAGCCTTCTCCCGCTTTTCGCCAAAATATTTGAGTCCTTAGTTAATCAAGCCCTAGTCCAGCACCTAACAGCTGCTAAACTCCTGACTAACAAACAATATGGATTCAGGCAAGCCCGTTCAACAGCAGATATCTTAACTGTAGTTTCTGAACGTATATACCGTTCATTGGATAAAACAGGGGAGGGTAGAGCGGTTGCCCTTGATATATCTAAGGCTTTTGACAGGGTATGGCATGATGGTCTTCTAAGGAAAATTAGATCATATGGAATCACTGGAAGAATTCATAATGTAATTAAATCCTTCCTAAGTAATAGAAAAATCAAAGTTGTCATCGACGGACGTACATCCAAACAATATGACATAAATGCGGGAGTACCTCAGGGGTCTATCCTTGGACCTCTATTATTCCTTATATTCATAAACGACCTCCCTGATAAGATTGTTTCGGAGATGGGTATATTTGCCGATGACACCACTCTCTATAACAGATATGAGGGGAAAACAAATGAACACATATCCAAGGAAATGGCAGAAACACTAGAGGATGACCTCCAATCCGTAGTGGAATGGGGACAAAAATGGTTGGTCACATTCAATGCTGCTAGGACTAAGCTTGTTTCCTTCAATAACTACAAGAAACCTTCTCTACCACCAATAGCAATGGCCAAGAACACATTGCCTCAAAGTACTTCTTTTAAACTCATCGGCCTAACGTTTACAGGGAATATGAACTGGAATAGTTACATTAAGAGCATTGCCAAGGCTGCTGCAAGGAAGGTCGGCTCCCTCTACCGTGCTAGAAAACTACTTACGCCTGCCAGTATCCTATACCTCTATAAGGCAACCATTCGCCCATGTATGGAGTACTGTTGTCACATCTGGGCTGGTGCATCTGCTGCTTGTCTCTCGCTCCTGGACAGGGTTCAAAAAAGAGTCGCCAACCTGATAGGTCCTGAACTGTCATCTGGGCTTCAACCTCTGTCCCATCGATGAGATGTTGCATCCCTCTGCCTGTTCTACAAATACTTTAATGGTGAATGCTCTGACGAACTGCAAACACTTGTACCTCCCCGACGTAACTACCCCCGACAAACCCGACAAGCTACTAAGTCTCATCCCTTTACAGTAGAGATCCCTAGGTGCAAGAAAGCCTTTTACTCCAATAGTTTCTTCCCCAGAACTGCGGGTCTTTGGAACTTCCTTCCAGGATTCTGCTTTCCCAACTGCAATTATATGCAGAAGTTCAAGTGTAATGTTAACAAACATCTTTCTACTCATCTGCCTTCATAATGACCCCGCTAATTAATTCCCTAATAGTAGCCCCCTGCTTCAAAGTGGCACTGTGCCTTGTTTGGGGTGAAAATTGAATAAAAAAAAATATTAAACATCTATATATATACGTAAAATGTTGTAATAAGCATAAAAACGATGTTGTAGTCAGTATGGCTGAACTGCGAGTGATTAAGATTCATTTGAGTTTACCTATTATGTTGTATAGCTGCTTCCTCCAAGAGGATTAACATACGATTAGTGTATATATATATATATATATATATATATATATATATATATATATATATATATATATATATATATATATCTGAAAGGCGTGCAATTGTTACAAAATGGATTGAGAGAGAGAGAGAGAGAGAGAGAGAGAGAGAGAGAGAGGTGAGTAAACGTGGAGTGTAGACACGTTTACCAGAACCGAAGGTCAGCTGACCAGATTACGTATGAGTGACGTGTAACCTAAACCATCCTTATGTGAATTCACAATTTTAGTCCTAAGATCATTACTAAGCTCTTTTTTCTTCCCCATTCTAATAATTTTTATTCTTTTTTTGGTTTTCAGTTGATATCATTTTAATTTCTGAAAAATGCAAAAAAACGAAATGAAATTAATCAAAGGTTGTATAAAAGCATTCAAAATAAGAATCAAACAGGAAACAAACAGTCAGAGACTCGATTAATACTGAAAAAAATAAGGGGGTATGATTATTTTTGAACATTGCAGATTTTATAAATAGCTGTATATTTCTTTTATTACAAGTATCCCGAGATTTTAAAATGACGAAAATGATCAGAAGAGGTTTATTAAGAATATGTATCAATATGGACGTAAACAATAAATTCTTACAAAGTTACACCTAATAAACTCAATTTTCAAGAGGGGGTATGAATAATATCGGGCACAAGTGTATATATATATATAGCCATGTTATATATCATTTTGGAGCGCGTTTTTAACTCTATCGAATCGGGTTATTCATTACCGTTGTCAATCTGTTCATTCATTTTTTAAGGCTTTTCAACAGCATGGCCAAAATTCAAATCCGCACGATTTTCTTTTTCTAGTTCAAACTACGCCGAGAAGCTGCCGAGACAGCTCGTGATATCAATGGTGGGTTTACCACAGAATCCACTGATGAACGTGTAGCACAATGGTGGTTCAAGAAATTTCGCAATGGTGAGGAGATGTTATATATTCGGTGGGGTCATAAACGAGATTTTGTCAAGGAGATTCGTGTACGTGAGTGTGTGTTTGTGTACATGTATTTCTTAACATACCTTTATTCATGTGTCGTCAGTTGTTCCTCTGGTTTTCATTGTCTCTTGGAGGGGAGCTGGCCTGTTGGATGAAGAATTCACTCCAAGACGATGAAATGGTTTTATAGTTTTTATTCACCTTCCAAAGGTCGACACAGAATGGAGGTGAACCTTGCTTGTTTGATGATACACGTCAGCGTCCTCCCCAGCCCAGGGGGGGGGGACAGCTGAAAAGCCGTCTGTCTTATTCAACACCCGAAAACCCAACTGCCAAGAAAGAATCAGCTAACCTCATCACATGATACCACGTCATCTGGTCAGCTGACCCTTCTTTTGCAAACGTGTCCACTGTCCACGTTATTCACCTCTCTCTCTCTCTCTCTCCCTCTCCCTCTCCCTCTCTCTCTCTCTATTCTCTAATAGAGACACACAGAGAGAAAATAGAAAGAGTAAGAAAGCCAGAGAGGGGGGGAGAGATGCTCTTTAACATTCCTCCACCCCTTTTTTATCAAAATGTATGGCAAGCCATACATTTTTAATAACTAACTAACTAAAAAAAATAATTATGTCCGAAGTACATCTTTATTTTTTCACTTTCCGGACTCACCCCTTTTCCAAGAAAGATCAGGCACCAGTACTCTTCTACAACACTATCAACCCTTCTGCTGCTTCTCAAAAGTCCCTCCTAGACATTAACTTGCTTCCAAGTTAGACAAAGATACAGCTTTGCAGATATACATCTTGTCTAGGCGGTCGCATTGTTGGATATTTTCCACTGACTCTGCTCTTTATTTGGACCACTTGGCCAAACAAATGGAGACTCCATTTTCGATCACTTTTTCGAAATGGGGCCAGCATATCGCAATTACGACCAGAACGTCGGATGCTCCATGTTGGTGGTAGCTTTATCGCATGGGGACTCGAACCCCAGACCCTCAGATTAAAAGTCTGATGCTCTACCGACCCAACCATCCCATTCGCGTTCTCGACTTTCAGCATAGGCCTAAGTCCCAGTTTTTTTTTTCCTTTACTGTAATGCCCTGACGTCTTTCTCTGAGTGGTCCTATTACTGGAGCTTTGTTTTATTCAATCTACTACTTCGGGACTTCACAAAGCTCTTCTACTAACTCCCTTGGTTGGTCTAAGTCAAGATACGCCTTCACACTGATTCACTCGGAGCCTGTTTGAGTTCCTGGAACCCGACAAGATACGGAATCATCACTCCCTAACTAATGCGCCATCGATTTCTAACTAAGTAGTTTTCCCTTTGTGATTTTTCCGCATTCCCAGCAAGTCCCAAGATTCCAACCCAGATATCCCTCACACATTCCTCTAAAAAAATAAAAAAAATAATAAGGCTCTATCTTGTCCCTTACGTAATCTGCATCTTTCCCTTTCTTCTATCTCCCCATGATTAGGCTTGGTACCGACTGTCCAGTCGCTCCGTACCCTGAGGAATTATCGCGACCTCGCACGCCAGACTTTTGTTGGACAAGACTTATTGCCGTTGCTTGGGCCTACGTGGCATCTTCCAACTCACTGGAACCACTAGTATTGTTTTAACAGGGTTCTCATTACTCTAAAATAGTATTTCCCCTGCCAAATTTTCTAATTTGTGACAATACCGTGGCTTATAAAAAAAAAATAAAACAACAGAAAAAACTGCTTTCTACAGCCTAATCGCCTTGTAATTCTCATGAAAAAAAATGCAACTACGCGCTAAACGTCCCTAAAATATAACTAAACCAACCAAATCTATTCCAAAATAATTTAATTTAATAATACCAATGAAATTCACCCAGCATGGTTTTTTTTAATTTTGGTACCTTTAATTCACAATATGGTAACATTTTATTTTCCTAAGTACTTGCATACATATTTCATTCATCTTCTCTTGAGCGATTCGTAACATAATGGCCACGTCAGCCATTTCACCCCCTCTGCCCCTTACACCATGTCAGAGGGCATTTCATTTGCTCCCTGAAGTTGATTACAACTAGATCCGCTCACGCTGGACAGAATACATTCCGTTCACTGCTATGTCAGAAAAAACTTTCTTTTTTTTTTTCCAAAGTCGGTAAGCGCAACCTGCCTTGAAGACACATAGCTTCACGGAAAACATCGGATTTCCACACATGAAGTACTCAAACTTGCTCCATGTTGATTCTACTCGAAATCAACAGAAATCACGATAAAAAAAAATAAAATTCGAATCATTTCCCGAGAATAATGAAATTAATAACTACCCATGTAATTCAACACCTCTCCAAAATTCTAACATGCTTGCCACAGAAATTAAATTCCATTCACGCCCCACTTTTTTCTTTCATTTCTTCATATAGTTTATTTAACCCTATATTTATCCTTTTTTTTTTTTTTTTTTTTTTTTTTTTTACCTTACTTATGTGGTCAAAACGTCACTCATGTCGAATAGAACATTTATTCTACTTTTCGAAAATTGAAATTAATACCGACTGAACCTTTGACTCTTCCGAAACTTTTTTTATTATTATTATTATTTATTACACTGTTTAAATCTTATTTCTTTCTCTTTTTCCCTATTTTATTATTACTGTTATTAATTAAAAACACATTTTTTCTTTTATTAATCCTTCTTTCCATAGACCCCACAAGCAAGATTCCACCTCCCCATTCTGCGAAAAAAAAAATACATGTCACAGAGTAAGAAAATCCTGCACAATACCATTTTAGAACACATCAATTACATAAAGATAATAAATTAAAAAAAAATACAAAAATATCTTATAAGCAATCACAAAGTCCCATCTTAGCAATAACAAAAATCCAAACAACAAAATTTTGTCCACGTCAGCAAGTAGGTCGGCTGCATAGTGCATCATCTTTTACCATTCCACATAATTCAAAATTAAAGAAAAACCACAGTCGTTTACAAAAAAATACCTAGACATTTACAATTAAAATACAGTCGTTTCTAAAATAAAATAAAACGACTCACTTATAAAGTCTCAGACAACTTGATGGAATTAAAATTGTCCATGTAAGAAAAAAAAAAATTCCTAAGAAATAAAATCGTTCAATTAGTGAAAAAAGGAAAAAAAAAAAATCACATTTCAGAACCTATCCATTGTTTTTCATCAAAAGTACATATTGTTTTTCATTAAAAGTTACATTTAGTTCACAATTTAAAAATGACACGAAATATTCATAACACATATTTTTGATTGACATGTTTATCTTTGTGGTAAGGCTCGTTTCTTTTTGGTTTTCTCACTGGCCGTTGTTAAAAATTTACAAAATAAGGTCATTTTTCGTTTTCCCTTCTAATTTTGACATTAAGTGATATTTTTCTTCGTTCATAACGAGTTAATTCCCAATACGATAAATATTTTTTTTTTTAACTATTTTCTATATATAAAGTTTTACATCTGTGTGTCTGTATGTCTTCCTTTTCTTTCTTCGTGAAAAGGTTGTACGTGTGTATTGCTTTTCTTTTTTTTTCTTTTTTTTTTCTTAATTATTTTTCTAATTCGCCTAGTGTTTTAATGGACCCTACGTTGTGTGTGTGTTGATTTCTATTTTTTTTTTTACTGTTCTTTCTTTTTCTTTTTTTTTCCATACATTTTATTGTTTTTTCTTGTCCTTTTTTTTTTTCTTTTTTTTTTTTTTTTTTAGTCTATTTCTTTTTTTCTTGACACTAAATCTCCATGCTTCCACGTTGTATTTTCTTAAACACAGGTTCGATTATCGCATCGGTGATGCGACTTAGTCACGAGCACCAAAACGAATATGTTATATATTCGGGGGGGTCATAAAGGAGATTTTGTCAAGGAGATTCGTGTACGTGATCGTCTAGTTTCTAATGGTTTTATTTTTGATGTCTTCGTGAGTGTGTGCTTGTGTACATGTATTTCTTAACATACCTTTATTCATGTGTCGTCGGTCGTTCCTCTGGTTCCATCGTCTCTTGGAGGGGAGCTGGCCTGTTGGATGAAGAATTCACTCCAAGACGATGAAATGGTTTTATAGTTTTTATTCACCTTCCAAAGGTCGACACAGAATGGAGGTGAACCTTGCTTGTTTGATGATACACGTCAGCGTCCTCCCCAGCCCAGGGGGGGGGGACAGCTGAAAAGCCGTCTGTCTTATTCAACACCCGAAAACCCAACTGCCAAGAAAGAATCAGCTAACCTCATCACATGATACCACGTCATCTGGTCAGCTGACCCTTCTTTTGCAAACGTGTCCACTGTCCACGTTATTCACCTCTCTCTCTCTCTCTCTCCCTCTCCCTCTCCCTCTCTCTCTCTCTATTCTCTAATAGAGACACACAGAGAGAAAATAGAAAGAGTAAGAAAGCCAGAGAGGGGGGGAGAGATGCTCTTTAACAGAGAGCCTCGAAGATAAAGACAGAAGCGGCCATCGGACTGCGGTTGATAAAAAGATTTGAAAGCCTTAATTGAAGCCGATCCTCGCAAAACCACACGATAAGTTTCTGTTCAACACGAGGTCGACCACTGAACAGTCGTTTGCCATTTAAAGCAAATAGGGAAGTCAAAATGTTGGATAAATGAGTACCGCATGAATTGAACGATAATAAAAAAAAAATGGCCATTTTTAGGTGTCTTCTATGTTCCTTCAGCGCAACAAAAAAGACTTATTTCTCTAGCGGATTGTGACGTGTGATGAGAAGTGGATCCTCTACAACAACCGGCGACATTCGACACAGTAGTTGGGTGTTAGAGAAGCTCAATAACACTTCCGAAATTGCGCACACACACACACACACAAAAGATTATGGTGACTGTTTGGTGGTCTGTGACCGGTCTTATCCATCACAGCTTCTTTAATCCGGGCGAAAAAAATTACGGTGAAATACTGCCGACAAATTGACGAACTGCATCACACGCTCCAACGTATGTGCCCGGAATAAGTAAATATGAAGAGACCAATTCTCCTTCATGACAACGCTTGCCCGCAAGTTACTCAACTGACCCAGCAGAAGCTGAACGAATTGGGCTATAAGATTCTGCGCCATACCATATTCACCGGACCTCTCGGCCAACGATTAACACTTTTTCAAGCATATCGACAATTTCCTGCGCGAAAAATGCTTCAAAAGCCGAATCGGTCTTCAATGACTTCATCGCTTCCAGATCTCCGGATTTCTATGCTTATGAGACACATACACTTATTTCTCGTTGGCAAAAATGTATCGATTCTAATGGTTCTTATTTAGATTAATATAGTTTATTATGAAAGGAGTTATGATCGTTTGAAGTTGAACGTCAAAAAACATTATTCTGGCACCAACCTAATAATAAATACGAAATCTAAATTAATCAAAATACATTTAACGTATTTTACGCCGAGGCAATGCTGGGAGGAGGCCTGCTAGTATATATATATATATATATATATATATATATATATATATATATATATATATATATATATACTTTAATGGTGAATGCTCTGACGAACTGCAAACACTTGTACCTCCTCGACGTAATTACCCCCGACAAGCTACTAAGCCTCACAGTAGAGATCCCTAGGTGCAAGAAAGCCTTTTACTCCAATAGTTTCTTCCCCAGAACTGCAGGTCTTTGGAACCCCCTTCCGGGATCCTGCTTTCCCAACTGTACTGATATGCAGAAGTTCAAGTGTTGTGTGAACAAACATCTTTCTACTCATCTCCCTTCATAATAACCCTGCTAATTAAGTCCCTGATGGTAGCCCCTTGCTTCAAAGTGGCACTGTGCATTGTTTGGGGTGAAAATTGAATAAAAAAATAATATATATATATATATATATATATATATATATATATATATATATATATATATATATATAAGTAAACGTGTATGTGTGTGTGTGTGTGTCTGTGTACATTTACCTACGCAATAACTCATTTTTTAGTCTACAGAATCGAAATTTGATATACAGGGTACTGAGATTTGGGAAAATCGATGTGATCAGTTTTGGACAGAAATTTTGGCGATTAAGGGGTCAAAGTTCAACGATTTGACCATTGAGAACACTCCTTCGACAATGTTGGGTCTACGCACTTGAAATTTTAGATATAGGTTCCTTGGACATGGATCTTACTTAATAACTTGATTTGAGCCCAAAACTATAAATTTTAAGGGGTCATAATAGGGGTCAAAGTTTTAAAAAATTGACCGCTTTTTTTTTTTTTTTGCTCAACATACACCTCCAAATACCCTGACGATGCCGGGCGCCCATGGTAGTATGTATATAACTTTGATTATCCTTGTCAGGATTCCCACGCGCAAATACTATGAACCAACAAACAAAATTGGTCGGTTGCAATGTCGGTCCGCCTGTGCGTACTAATCTAGCGGGCAGGGTATGGTTTAGGGTATGGTATTTTTGTTAGCAAGACTGGAGTTTAGGTGGCAAAATACATTCGAATCCTCTATCACTTAAAAGGAAGTAAATTCCTGTATTCATCTGTACGTAACCATGTAAACATGTAAACGTATGAAAGTGACAGTTTTAAATAAGCAGAAAAAAACAATACAAACAGGACGTTTTCTTTTAATATTAAACAATTATTATTCATTTTAAACAATATACACATAATTTTGTTATATTATAAACAATATGAATAGAACACCTTATAATGCAATAGTGTTCACAGACATTTTTCAACATATATATATATATATATATATATATATATATATATATATATAAATTGGGAGAATTAGGCAAAAACAATTTATTTTGTTTTGTTATCTATTTTCGTTTAAAACTAAAATCAACACATTTAATTTAGTTAAAGGTTTTTAAAGTATGCGCCAACAAAAGAAAATGCAATTGGGAACAATTAGGCAAAACAATGTATTTTGCCTTGTGACCTATTTGCGTTTAAAAATGAAAACAAGACATTAAATATTACCCGTGCGAGCCATAAGAAAAAAATTAAAAAATTAAGCAACCTCCTATAAAAAAAATGTAAATAGCAGCGAATAGCCGTGCGAGTGAAAAAAAAAAAAAAAAAGCTTCAGTAGCCAGGCCCGAACGTGTAACACTAAAAGAAGAAGTATGTGTGAAAAAAAAAGAAACGCTTTGATTGACTGGCCCACGGTGAACTTACAGGCCTTCGCAATAACGCCTTTAAAACGTACGTATCGCGACGTGTGAATGACTTTGCAAAAATGTGAACGCATAAACTGACCCCCTCCTTGCAAAGAACGGCCTACTTAAAGGTGAAAGAAAACGATTCCGACTTTGTCATTGTTCCTTACGTGGGTCGAAAGCGGATTTATGCATATAAGGGTATTTTAATTAAAACGATTGCTTCTTGTATAGAGTGAAGCCATCTTTGTAAGTTTGTGGGGCGTTCGGTTTAGCAGGAAGATTTACATTCTGGAATGAACGAATAGTCCGTTCTCAGCCGATGAGATTTCGTGGAATGTGAGAAGAGAGAACTTATTATTTATGGAATCTGGAAATGGAAAGATTATGGTATGTCTATAATAAATGATACAGATAATAATGGTGCAACCCCCATATCTGACCAAAATTCAGAATACGCCCCGGTGTTGACTGGGAGCGGTAGGAATACTTTTTATTTAGAGGGAAAAATAGCACCTACTTCCAATATAGATGGTTGCAACTGTGATGATGTTACTCCTAGGATGTAATATATGATTTTGCTATAACGAATAATAGTGTGTATAATGGCGTTCAAAGCACACACAAGATAGTGGCTTATGTGTAGACATAATAAATTTGTTTGTGGCATCTGTTGGTGCAAACCTAGTGTATTTTATGCAATCATTTTATTACACAGTAGATAAAAATAAAATAAAAGGGAATTTATGGAAAAGAAAAAGAAAAGAATAATGACTAAAGGAGTGGAAGAGACAATCGAGCGAGCTAGCAATACACACACAAAGAGAAAGGGAGATAAAGAGGGAGAGAGAGCAGATAGTGAGATACAAACAAACGTAATTTGAGAAGAATGCATCTCATTTTGTGAAAGAAACATCAGCCTGGTAGTTAAATCAACAACAAAACCATATATGAGTCACTTTTTAAATGGCCTTTTCATTGCTAATTTAGTAACAGCTAATGCGCTATGCAGTTCTAGAAGGTCCACCCGTACAGGCCGTTGACGTCCGTTTTTCGGATGGAATAAATTTATTCTTTAGTATCTGAAGCGGGAAATTCCGATGGGACTGCCCTAATTTGTTTAATAGGTCAGTGTCTTCTTGCTTTAGGGGCGCGGGCTTGACTGTTTCCCATCTTTCGACCCTGTGTCCAATCTTCCTGCTGTGGGAAGGAAGCAAATGAACTTTTAAAAATCACCTCTTTGTGTTGAATGATCTTCACCTGTACGCGTGTCCGAGATTTTCTGATCTGTTTTAATTGCCCCGTTTCACGTACTTGTCATTCGAGTAATTATTTTTCTGTACTCGTTGCGCACTTATCGTTGCGAATGTCGCAGCTGAGATTATAAGGCGAGCATGGGGTTGTAGAGGGCGTGGTACTCCGCGGAATCGCATGATTTCTGGTATTCGCACTTAAACATGAAGCCGAGATTAAAGAAAAGGAGACGCTAAGCAGCTGCGATCTCCTCACAATTGAATACATTAGTCGGAGTATATATTCATCTATTTTAGCTGGAGTACAAAGGGCTTGCAAAAAAAATGGCCAGTGTTGTGAATAATAAATGCGATTCATCCATTCTACATGTGTTGGATACACTAGTTGCAACCCAAACTTGTCAGAGTAACAAAAAATGGTATTTTAAATGTACGCGTGACAGACCAACAGAATTAACTTTTAAAACCTAAGCATGGCATAATGAACTTTTAACCGAACGCATACCAGACAAATATATACATGCTGTTTGAAATTTAACCGTGACATATTTACCGACCGACAGAGCTATTTATAGAAATGCCTGGACGCATCAGAAATATGCTGCGTCCATTGAATCAGCTAACTCCGCGATTAAGATATTACTTCAAACTGAGGCATGATAGATCGAACAATCTCTCATAAGATGCCTGGACGAATCTAAAATATTCGCAAACATGATTATTAGGGAGGTTTTGGAGCGATGCTTTGACAAATCAAGTTATATGCGAGTATCTATGATTGGGATCATAGGATAACGGCAAATCTGTGGACAAAAAGACGAAATAGTAAGCAACATCTTAAGAGAAGCCGCAGTTGGGAAACCAAGCATAAGAGATCTGTGGAAATAAATATCTTCCTTTATCTTTTAGCTAGGAACAAAGCGTAGTATCTGTTCTGATACCACATTGCACATTTTCTGTCCTCGATCGGTGGAGGAGAAATAATCCTAGACTAAGGCTATTTTTACTTTATTCCTATCATAACTGACCCTTTTCCACATTAAAAACCGACCTCGTGTCTCTGTCATCGTGGGTAAACAAGTAAATAGGAACTACATTCCTTCGTCTTTTGGCTGGGAGAAAAGTGTAGTATCTGTTCTGAGGCTGAACCTCATTTTTCTGTCACCGATCGGTGAAGCAATTTATAATTTTTCCAATCCAGATTGCCCTTTTTGGAGGGAGCTGACTTTTCTTTCCATATGAAAAACTGGTTTTGTGTCTAACTTTATTCTCGCTAATTTATGTTCGTTGTTTAAAATGATAAAAAAAATGTTTACATTGTTTTCATGGTAACGTAACGGTGACTACAGGAATTGTGTTTCTTTTAGGTGATAGAGTGTTCGAAATTATTTCGCTACCTAAACTCAAGTTTTACCTAAAAAAATTATTTACAGACTTGAAAAATAAAACTTTTCCTTTTAAATTTCTTACAGATTTTTTTGACAATTATTTTTTTTTTGTCGGAAATCAAATAATTATGTATGAGGACAGAAAATTCAAATATATTAAATACAACCTGGCAATGCCGGATATTTCAGATAATAATAATAATAATAATAATAATAATAATAATAATAATAATAATAATAATAATAATAATCACTGTCACCACCACTATAGGTATAATCATCATCATCATCATCATCATTGTCGTCAGCATCATAACTATGATCATGATGATCATCATTATCATTACTATAACATCTATGAATACCACCACCGTCAACACATGCTTATCATCATTATGACCACCACCACCACCACCACCACCATCATCATCATCATCATCATCATCATCATCATCATCACCACCATCATCATCATCATCACCACCATCATCATCATCATCACCATCATCATGTAGAAGTTACTTGGACATGATCATACTATTCCACTTGATTCTGTCTTTCACATAGTCTTACCAATCGCCAATGTTTATAATCTTTAATTTTCAGTTTATTTTCGCTAAATCTTGTAATCTGCGTCAGAACACACGTCGATCTATAGTTCTATCACACAGTTAAGAACATGCTATTTTCCTTGATCGTTGTTCATACGTAATTATCCTGTATAAGTAAATCTGAATCGTTCAGAAATTGTCTGAAACCTACATCAAAGATTGGCACAAAGACTGAAGAAAGTAGATATACCACAGGGAATTACATTAATTAAAAAGAGAACGAACACTGCAGTATGAACAGATAAACTGCTCGCCAATCATGCCGTGCCAGTCGGTACTGACACTGCAATGTTTTGTTGAGATGGGTTTCATGTTGAACATATTCTGAGACATGAGGCATACAAGAATGACTCATGAGAAGCTATACAGATTAACCATGGATATTAAAAAAATGGTGAAAACTTACAGAAGGTAACTCTTAACAGTACAATTTAAATCATGATCTAAAACTGATATTCTATGGTCAAGACTACATGTGGATTTTGCAGGATCATTGAATGGGTTATATTGTCTGGTGGTAATAGACAACTGCACTCGGTTTTAAAATTCAGTAAACCCACTACTATACTTACGATAACAGTTCCTTACGTGCAAATGGCAATATGCATAGTTTGAGGTGAAAAAGAGTATAACATTTCAACTCTTGCCGAGACAAAGAGCAATAATAATTTTGAAGGATAATCTGGGAATATCGCAGAAGAAACAAGAATGGAACAAGTATAAAACTCTGTCAAAAAAGCGTCTTTCTTCAAATTGATGATTTCTCCATTCTGAGTATTGTTGTGAAACATTAATCAGAGGTGTCGCCAGTCATAGACGAACGGACACCATGAGCCGAAATTGGACGACCGAGTTATGATTGTGATTGTAAGAACATGGCATTTCCCGTTGTTGTTGTTCAGGCGCAATTCTCTCCAGATGCCGTCAGGTTATGGTTACTCATCTAAAATTATTCTGTACTTGAATCATTGAGAAATTGTCTGGAATCCACAGCACAAAAACTGAAGAAATGCATACACAAAGTAGATATAATAGAATGAATTAATAAAAGTGCGAACTACACAATTAAACAGAGAATGAACAATGCACTATTAACAGATAAACTGCTTGTCGATCGTGCTGTGCCAGTCGGTACTGACACTACAATGTTTTGGCGGAATGGGTATGGAGAATACTTAACTGATAGTTTTGCAGTTTCAGTTTTCTTGGTTCCATGTGCTTCTTGTATTTTACTTCTCTTGTATTTTTTTGTACGGCGGGTTGGGTTTTGTAGTTTATGTTGTTTAGTTTCCACCGTTAAATTGTAAGTTACCTCCTCTTTACTTCCCTCCAGATCCCCAAAATTGTTGTATCAGCATCGACTGGCTCTAAACTGCATAGGTCAAGAAGGATAGAAAGACCTAGGAGATAAAAGATTAAATAGACCTTTATTGGATGAGTGTGGAAATGGCTGAGACCTTTAGGATGCTTATTGCCACTAAAATTCCAGTGATGACCAATAGTCATTGTCGGCGAAAAATCAATGACAAACGTGTATTGTGATAATGCAAATTCATTTGCAAATGTTATGGAAAGGGGCAGAGAGTACTAGAAATCTGGGTAGACTTGTTGTCACCCAGACTCCAGGTGACACCAACGGTTGTTCTTAGTGAGTAATCTCTGAATGATGATTTAAATGAGAACTCCTTGTGATTTAAAATAAAAATACTGACCGACATACTTCGGAAATGTGATGTCGGATACAAGTGTACAGTCACAGAACAAGGAATAAACCACCTCATGTATATGGATGATCTGAAGCTGTTTGCAAAACGATAAAAAAACCCTGATAAACATAACCAAATATATACAGTCAGGATATTAGTATGGAATTAAGAATGGAAAACTGTGCAATATTAGAGACGAAAAGAGGAAAAACTAGAGATACCAGAGAACATGGAACTGTCCAACCAAAAAGAGATGAGGGCACTTGTTGAACAGTACACTTACAAATATTTGTGTGCTCTGGAAACAGGCGCCATCAAATCTACATAAATGGAAGAGAAGATTGAAAAATAGTATTGAGAAGAACAAAGAAACTTTTAGAAATAAAACAATAAAATACCAGGATGAACACCCGTCATTGTCAGGGATTGAATGAAGATCAATAAATGTTCCACATTTTCTATACTTTTGTTGTCATGGAATTCGGTGAAATCGCCCATTTTTTCATCGAATCAATTGGCTGCCGGCTCTACTCGGGGACACACTACGGTGCATCAAAAGGAAGCTTCAGAATCCTTCCAATAGTGATTTAGTATAGAATACCCTATAGTCTATATTGCTCTGTAGAAAACCCATTGTTTATTTTATAAAATTATTTTATATAATGGCTTGAATTAAAGTTTGAAATGCAAAAGTCAAGTATCATGGTTCAATTTTGCTCTCAACAGAAACATTAATTTTAAACGCGTCCCTGTCTTATCAATTAACCTACTGTTGAGCTCATACTGGACCTTTCTGATTTTACAGTGATAAAATCTTTCAAATTAGAAAGCACCCAGACCTGACCGGGTAAACGGATACTGGTATAACATTTTTAGCCTCTTTAGCCACCTATTGCAGCAATGCTAAATGACTGTTTGACGGCAAGTAACATCTCGGATTGTCTGACAAAGTACAATGCAGTTTGACCACGAAAGACAAGACAAAAGGGGAGGAAGTAACGAACTTTAGACCAATCACTTTCCTCACAGTGTTTGAAAGTATGGTCATTTGGAACCAAACCATTTACTGCATGAGAAATAGAAAAAATCTACAGAAAAGTATCCCATCAAAGATTAGCTTCTAATCGATAAATTGATCATGAGAAATTGAAAACGAATCACTACGAATCTTGTTATAAGACATTGAACTTCATTAATACACATGTTTGAAAAGTTTCGGAATAGTCCTCAACAAGCTTGGAATAACATGAAGAATTGCGAGACCATTTAACTTAAGGAGATTTTGCATTATAAAAAGCAATAATGAAGAAGATGTTCCTTACTTTGCTTTTTGTCACCAGTTTGATCCTGATGACATTTCTCATAGGAAATGAGAAGGCGTCATTTGAACCTGGGAACTCACTTCCTACAGTAAACCACTTACTATCTATAGATGACCTTAAAGTATTGGTAAAGAATGAAAACTAAATTGATATCTTAATGAATACGGTCAGATTATTTAGTGCGAACATACGAATGGGATTTTGCATCACCAAATGTACTAATCTTGTTCTAAAAAGAGGTAAATTCAGATGATTTTGAACTCCAAACAGAAATTTGATAAAAAAAAAAAACTTCTGCAACAACGTCTTGAGAATATTTAAATCAGATTTTTTTTTACAGAGACTTCACCACTTACCAAGGCCGATAGGCCACTCAAGGATAAGGGTTAAAGAGTGTGGAGTAGTCAAAAGGACAATATAGTAATCTATAGTAATGGAAGTTCGGTAAATTTGTTAACTTAAGTGGAACGGCTCATCAGAAACTTGTTCACGTTGGACTTGAAGACAACCATATTATAGAAAGCTGGAAAACAGGAAAGCGGAAGAGAATTCCACAGGCGTGCAGTTCTAAGGAAGAAGCTTTGATCATGGAATCTATGTTTATGTTTAGGTACAGATAAAGAGTGGGGAAAATTATTGATAATGTTTTCAGCTAGTCTAGTGTTTCTTGTGAAAGTTTGGCGAGGGGGGACCATAGATTGAAGCTCAGTCGAACACTTTCCATGAAAATAACGATAAAGCAGAGACAAACTCGCAACATCTCTTCTGTGAGACAGAGGTTGCAGCGAAGAGAAAAGGACATCTCCCACCAGGCCCCGAAGTCTATTTTGAACTCTATCAAGGCAGGACAAGTCTTTTCTAGCAGCTCCTGCCCATATGTGGCAAGAGTACTCCATCCTTGGGCGTACCTGGCTCTTATATAGATAGAGAATTGCATCAGCAGTGAGATATCTACTGGATTGATAGAAGGATCCGACCATTTTTCCAGCGGCCTTGGCAACAGGTTTGATGTACGTATTCCATTTAAGATCAGGAGTAAAGGTCAAGCCCAGAAGCATGTCAAAACCTGAGGCCTCCCCAAGACGAGAGCAATTCATTTTAATTGATGCCAGATAGAGATCAGAACGTTGATGATGTAAAGATAGAAGCTTGGTTTTAGATGCATTAAAAGTAACCAGCCACTCCTTTCCCCATTGTACAACGTGATCAAGATCAGAGGAGAGAGAATCGGAGAGAACTTGGTCGTTTACTGTATTAGATGTGCTACCATAGATGGTAGTGTCATCAGCAAAAATGTCTACGAATGATGTAAGGATGTGATTTGGAAGGAAATTAAAAAGCAGCTTACTGCAACAGAAGAGTAAGGGTTATTGTTATACAATGAAGCCGTACGTTAGCAGTTTTAACTAATATATCAATTTAGAAACGAGCTCCATTTTAATTTAGAAGTACAGAACACAGCTGCGGGTCTGTTTTGACAGAAGTTCAAACTAGAGACAATTTAACCAGTACTTTATATTTACTTGACACATAACGTGAATTATCGTCGGATTGCGACGTCATAAGATCAGGTGCGTAAGAACGAGAGTTGACGAGATCATATTTTGAGGTGAGATTGGAAAAGAATTTTACACAGTTGTTTTACTGGGGAACGAGAAGCACACACTTGTCTAAACATGTAGCCAGCAAATTGTAAGACTCTTTCCCTTGTATAAGATTAAGGGCTACTAATAAAATCTTGGCGACGAGTTTCTGAACTTCTGTGTTGAAGTCCGATAAATTATAAGTTGAAGTCCGATAAATTATAAGTTGAGGTCCGATAATGTATAAGAAAACACAGCAGACTCGGCGTTTCCATTATTGAGTGCATGAAAACATTTCCTGACAGAAAGAATCGGTAGAAAGAACAATAAGCAAGCCGCAAGTCAGTTCAGGAAACACAAAGCCACGCAGGGATGGAGAGAGACAACGAACTCAGGTGCGTCATACATCATTAACATTTCGGATCCGTAGAAAAAGAAGTGACAAAAGGCGGTGTATGAATGAACTTTTAATGATTATTTTTCGATATGAAAATGCTTGAATCTCATATCCATAGTCGGAATACAATCTATAGTATCAATGCTAGAACAGTAGCTATCATTCGATATACTTTTGGTATACTTAACTGTGCATGAATTTTAATGTTTAAAAACACACAAAAACGGAAAAGTTTTAGAATTTATGGAGCCTTTGGAAAATTACAAAACGGAAATTAATTGTGTTTACTTAAAAAACAAAAGTGAGTTGAGGTTTACTTAGTGTTGAAAATGTTGTGGATATAGAAGATGTTTATCTAAATATTTTCTAAAAGTAATGACATTCTATTTTATGCTGTGAAAAGGAAAACATATTATAAATTAAGAGGAAAAATCGATGGTTGAAAGAGGGAGGGAGAGAGATAAAGAGAGAGAAGGATAAAGAGAGAGGGTAGAGGGAGAGACAAAGAGAGATTACAGTGAAACAAACTACAAAGTCTATTCTTAAAAAAATGCTGAATTTGGAGATGATGACAGCGATATTAAAACGGTCAGCGGAGATTTCAAAAGATCAACTGAGAAGACCCAAATAACAACTCAGGAATAAGCAATTTGCAGTAGGTCCATCAAGCACTACATTTGAAAAACTGTAGAGTTAGCGATGGGCAGCTTTTGTCAAGGAATGGAATAAACCTTAGCGCATATTGTATTAGAATGCAAGGATAAAATGAATATAAAAGCTTGAGATGTAACCAAGTTGCTCAATGCAAACTATATGAATTGGACCGCAATGCAAAGTGGTATGAGCGTCGGGCCAGACGCCATACAGGAGAATGACTATTCCAAATTTCTTTGATACATGCTGATAAGGTGCTTGAGCAGTCCAAACCTAATTTAATCGTTTTAAACAAAACAACAAAACAAAAAGAAAATGCTTAATGATTAAAATTAGACGTTGATATAAAAAAAAAACGGGATAAAGAACAGGACAAAATAAAGAACTATCTCTAAAACAGCAATTAGATTATGGAAATGTATATAAGTCAATGTGGTTCGCGTTGTAATTGGATCGAAAAGCCACCACACATGACTAAAACAAAAGAAACAATTTTTTTCTAATTGTCTAATTGCCCAATTGTTAAATTTCCAAATTGTCAAATTGTCCGAGACGCTTGCTCATTAGGAACAGCGAAAATGTAAGGGTTCAGCTTGGGTATCCTAAATAAAATAAATTAACCTGACGTTCCAAAAATAATCAAAACCTTAAAAAACTTGAGACTACTATAAAAATTAATTTAAAAATAACATAATAATATAATAATGCATAATATAATCACTAAGGCTGTGGAAACAGAATATTCTTTTCATTCTTTTGACTCTCGGGTATATATCCCACACAGTAAGACACAGTCAATCAACCGAGAACCACACCCGTCTGTATAAAAACATATAAGATATTAACGGATATATACTCAAGAGTCAAAACAATGAAAAGAATATGCTGTTGTCACAGTCCTAATAATAACAAATAATAGAATAATATTATCGATAAATAAAGAAATAAAATAAATAATAATAATACAAAAATAAAACTAATTGAAAACAACAACAATAATAATAATAATAATAATAATAATAATAATAATAATAATAATATTTGTGTGATTTGTGTGATGTCTTTCGGCGGTCAGAGCCCTCCAAGGTCACTGCGGCAAGCGGCCTCCAGTTGGGACGGTATAGGCGGCGTCGAATCAATAGGCCGCTGCACCGTTTCGCTGTCCCTCTTTACACAGACAAGCATGTGGCGTAAGCTATTGGATTCACTGCGTCTCATAGCGGTATAACCGGGGATCTGAGGTTCGTCTGGTACAGACTTCAGCCAGGTATCCAGCGCCGACTTGAACGATTCTGTTTTGCAGTTCGTGATCTCTCTGATGTTACGTGGTAGGCAATTGAAGAGCGTAGGACCCCAGGAATTTAAACTCGATTCCCTGAGCCGTCGGATCCAGTTGTCCCTAGCACTGGTTAGGGGTGGTACCACACACCTTCTGCCACGTTTTGAAATATGGTGCTGTATACCAGCGTTGGGCACCTGGTTCTCCATCATACGCCAGGTATAGATGATTGAATATCTTTCTTGCCTTCGTTGAATCGATTTGATATTCAACGTATCCAGCAGTTGCCAATAATTCAATTGACTATAACCAGTTATCTTTCTTAGAAACGACTTCTGGATGGCCTCTAATGCTTGAATATGACCTTTTCTGTCCGGAGTCCACAGCTGACAACAGTAATCAATGTGCGGGAACACCAGCGACTTCCAGAGTGTCAGCATTAGGTTTTTTTGTCTCGTTTTGAAAGTGCGTAGAATCCAACTGGAAAGGCTCCGTGCAGTTGAACAAACTTTGTCGATCTGGGAGGTGAATGTACCATCAGAATCCAACGTTACTCCCAGATCGCGCACAGTATCTTTGGTTTTAATTAGCTTCCCGTCTTGGGAAAATAATAATAACATTAATAATAATAATAATAATAATAATAATAATAATAATAATAATAATAATAATAATAATAATAATAATAATAACACGGAATAATAATAATAATAATAATAATAATAATAATAATAATAATTCGTTTATCAACGTCTCCCTGAAAAGACATGAAATTCATTTCTAGCGGATTTCCCTCAATCCCGGATCCAAACCAGGAGCTTCAAAGAGCAAGGGTTTTCGAAAGATGTTGGTGGTACCTACAATAGCAGAGGTCTGAAGGTCGTCTAAAACATTGGTGATACCTAGTTTTTTCAAATGTCATGCCAGACGATTTGATACTACTCCTAGTGTACCAACTACGACCGGAATTGTTTGTGTTCTAACCCCGTGTATAAGCCTTATCTCCAAGGCCAATGGAGCATAATTGCTCCACTTCTCGTTCTCCTTTTCTCTCACATTCTTGTCCCAGGGTACTGAGAAGTCTACAATCTGCCAGTTTTTTGACGACCAAATCCGGACAATTATGTTCCAATTGCTTGGTCGTTATGACTGCCCCACCATACCTCTACATTTCCATCCTTACTTGTTCTCACTTCATCAGGCACCTGCTCACACCACCTTTCAGCACACTTCACGCCAGCCTTCTTACATGCCTCCCAATATATCCGGAGTCCCATGCGATCGTGTCTTTTGCGGTATTCTCTAGTAGTAGTAGTAGTAGTAGTAGTAGTAGTAGTAATAATAATAATAATAATAACATTTATAATAATAATAACATTAATAATAATAATAATAACATTTATAATAATAATAATAATAATAATAATAATAATAATAATAATAATAATAATAATAATACCGATAAAAATAATATGAACAATAATAGTAATGAGGTTGATAATAAAGTAAAGTGCACTCTTGAACACATGATGCAAAGATAACAAAGGAAATGGCGGTTGGGAACAGCAAAAAACAACACATCCAAATTGGAATGCATACAACTCCAAAAATACAAAACAGAAAACATAAACTATGCACAAATAGTCAAAACAAAAAACTACATCATAAATTACTATAGTAAGCGTATCCTAAAAAAATATAAAAATAGACAGGAATTGACTGGAAATGTAATTCACTAGTAACTGTGCAAAACAACTACATGGTGGGATCCTTCTACCGCTCCAGAAGATATCTCACTAATGATGCAATTCTCTATCTATATAAAAGCCAAGTACGACCAAGGATGGAGTACTGCTGCCACATCTGGGCAGGAGCTGCTAAATACGGCCTATCCTGCCTTGACAGAGTACAAAATAGACTTCGTGGCTTGGTGGGGAATGCCATTTTCTCTTCCCTGCAACCTCTCTCCCACAGAAGAGATGTGGCGACCCTGTCTTTGTTTTATGGTTATTTTTATGGCAAGTGCTCGTCTGAGCTGCATTGTCTGGTCCCCCTTCGCCAATCTTTCACGAAAAACACCCAACTAGTAGAAACCACCGTTAATAATTTCCCCCACTCTTTATCTGTGCCTAAATCAAAACGTAGATTCCATGAACAAAGCTTCTTTCTTAGAACTGCACGCCTGTGGAACTCTCTGCCACTTGCCTGTTTCCCTCCCGACTTAAACTTGGATGTCTTCAAGTCCAACACAAATAAATTTCTGATGAACCGCCTCCTTAAGTAATGACACTTTATCAAATTTCAAATACTATTACTACGTACTATCCTATTGATTACTCTACACACAATAACCCTTATTTCCGAGTGGCTCCCGAGCCTTGATAAGTGGTGACCTTCCTGTATAAAAAAACTACATTGTGAACACACAAACCAATGGTACAAAAGTAACCATGTACAATATCATAAAATAAAAGGCATCAAATACTGTGGAATTTAATAATCATCCAAAGCAGAAAACCAGATTCTATAAGCGTCAAGATAACATTTGCCAAATTTAAACGTCGCCTGCTCAGCCGATTATAGAATTTACTGAAATAAAACTGAAAATGAAGTAATTATTAAAAGTTTGCCAAACAGCCGAAAGGGGTTACCGAAACTGAAAGCCTCAGTAATATTATTCATATATAAGAGTTCTAGCAATAATTTGGAAAAAATAAGGAAATTAATGCAGATTAAGAAAAATGATAGGATGTGAAAAACAACGCAAATAATACAAATTTATAAAAAGGTAAAAACAAACGAATGATAAAAAAACACAAGTGTAAAGAGTAACCGGAGAAAGATGCTGATGTTGAAGAAGATACAGATGCGGACGGACAAAAACTGAGAATCGTTACTGTGTTTATATCATAGGGCTTAAAAAATAGAGCTATTTATATATAATAAAGGTTTTATTCCGACATGCAGAGCATGGTTACACATCAACGACATGTTTCAATCGTAGCTTTTATAAGCTCGATTTCCTCAAGCCAAAAGTAAGTGTTGATTCTATGTTTCCATATGTACAACATTATTAGTCATTAATTTTCATATTTAATATTGTTTAATATGAAGCATAAAACACGGACACTTATTTTAATCTTGGAAAACAAAGCTTACAAAAACCTAGGTTGAAACATGTTCTTAACACGTAGTAATGCTATGTATAAACGCACACGCACGCACACACACACACACACACACACACACACACAAGCCACTATATATATATATATATATATACTAGCAAAAGTACTCGTCGTTGACTGGGTTCAAAAACAACCTACAGAAAATGAACTCTGATTTATGAAAGTATGATAGGTTATGAAAAGGAAGGGTTGTAAAGAGATAGCTTCGAATTTGGGGGTATCAAAACCAAAGCAAAAGATGATGAAAGTAAAAATAAAATAGATAAACCCCATAATTTATTATACCATACCTGTTCACGCTGAAACACTTATCACAATGTTCTGTGGATTTATATTAAAAAAAACCTTGTTAAACTTTGTGACATATTTCCATTCTATGGAGGTCAGGTGCGAACGAACACCCCATAATTTTATTAGACCATATTTCTTCAAACTGAAACATAATTATCAAAGTATACTTACACAGATAGATATGAAAAGTCTTTATTAAGTTTGTGCTTATGTCCATTCTATGGAGGCCAGGCGCGAACGCAGACCCCACAATTTTATTATACCATCCCTATTTAAGTTAAAACATACTTATCAAAGTATTCTTATGTACATCTATATCAAAAACACTTCTAAACGTTTTTTTTTTAATTTTTAAATTTTTTATTTCCATACTTTGTGGAGCTTGAGCGAATGTAGACCCCACAATTTTAATGAACCACTGTTCTGCCAGATCAAACATACCCATTCCTGTGTCTCGATATATCTTCTATCATTATATGTAATCAGTTTTTTAAAATAGCCAACCATATATGAGCCAATTCCTGACCACACACACACACACACACACACACACACACACACACACACACACACACACACACACACACACACACACACTCAGCTTTATATTATATATATATATGTTTGTGCGTGCGTGTGAGTGTTTGTGTGTGCGTATACGTTTATATATATATATATATATATATATATATATATATATATATATATTATGGGAGTAGAGTTTAGTTTCTTAGAAGTACATCCAATGCAACATGTGTCTACCAAAATGTGCTCAATGACTAAACAGAGCAGGTATAGTAAATTTATTTATACAAACATTGATGGCTACATATGTGCATACATATTTCTGTAATCACCAGTTACTGGGGAGATTACGTCTTCAGGCCAAGAACACTGAAATTTCAAGACACAAAAACATTTTCTTATTTCTTTTACAAAATTAGAATCTTGTCATCTAATATGGGTTAGGTGTGGGGGAGGATAAGTAAGGTCTTTGAACAATCTATTCCTTACAGGCTTTTATCTCTTCATATCTTAACTTCGGTAATGGATGATTTTTATTTTTTATTTCTTTTTATATTCTTTTTTAACTCCTCTTTAGTTTTGCGTTATAAATTACTTGAGAAATCCGACATTATGTCTCTTATATCCTGCGGTCAAAGACTTTAGGTAGTTTGCATATTCCCGACGGCCACCCAGTGTGGAGAATACGGTATTCTCGATTTACATACACGCATATTTCAGAAGTAAACACACACACACACACCCATACACACACATACACACACACACACACACACACACACACACACATATATATATATATATATATATATATATATATACTCAGGAGTGGATACACACCGTTTCGTATATTTGCTTACACATACGCACAGAAATATAAAATATAAATATTATTATACATTTTCCTTCTGTCTGTGTGTGTGTGTGACCCGGTTTATCTCAGCCTAAAGGCAACCCACCCAGTCAAGTTTCGTACCGAAATGAAGCTTATGACCCAGCAGATGTTTTAGTGATATTTTCATCCACGTTTGGTGTATGGAAATAAAAAAAATGCAAAAAATAACGATTTACTAAGCAACGTTTTATTTACTGGATATTTTTCCGGTACAAGGACCCAACTTTGCCCAGCTGGGTAAAATTGGGTTCTTGTAAAGATAAATTTATTTATATATATATATATATATATATATATATATATATATATATATATATATATGCATACATATATGTACATATAAGTCTATATATATATATAAATATACTTATATATATATATAAATTTATCTTTACAAGATATATATATATATATATACATATATACATATAAGTCTATATATATATATATATATATATATATATATATATATATATATATATATATATATATATGATTTTCATGATATTGAAGTTGAATGACTTAATCGTGAGAACTTTACTCGATGCCACTTCCCAACTCTAAAAAACTATTTACAGAAGAGTAACGCGTCACCTTTGTCGAGTTTGGTGGCCAAGCCATACAATTATTTCGTTGACTTAAATCAGTTTTAACACCATTAGCTCTCCAAAATAAGCCCCGGACCTTCATTAATGACCTTAAAAAATAATTCCCGTGCGTCCCTTCGTTCTTTTCCACATCGACCTTTCACCTGACTTCTGTCCGAATGACTCACTCGTAGAGAAAAAAAAAGGTTCAGCTTGGAATCAAATGGCTATTTTGTAGAGTCATTCGTCTTTTCGCTTTGGCACGCTGCCACCATTTAATACCTCGATGGTGTGGTGGTCGCCATCACTCTACGCGCTGATCTGTCACAGCGACGTCAGATCTAATTATGACAAGACCGACGCGGTCCTAGGTTGCAGTGTGATTCGTCATTACTGACCGCTCTCTCTCCCTTTTTCAGTATTTCTTTGTATACATGTCTCCTTTTGTATATCCATCTTTGTATATCTATATCTCTATATTTCTCTCCCTCTCTTTCACTCTTTCTAATTTGTAGATGAATTTGCATATTGCTTTTAATCCGCCCGTCTCACGTCCTTTCTCTATTTTCTAGTTTTTCGTATATCGCTCATAATATCTGCATATTCCTCACCATTCTCTCTTCTAATATCTCTTTCTCTCTCTTTCTATCTCTCCATCTGTAAATAGATTTCTCTTAGTCTTCTTTATCTTACTATTCACTATATTTATCATTCTATATCATAGTTTATTCGTTTACACACACATACACACACACACACACATATATATGTTTTATATTTTATTACCGTTTTATCTGCTTAGTTACACAAGTTTTGGTTACCGATCATATTAAGAGATCTAGTAACTTCATCAGACATTACAGAAATGTAAGAATTGAAGGATAGAAGGTCACACTGGGAAAGGCGGCTTGAAGAAAGTATTAAACGGTGGCGAAAAGACATTGGTAGAAGAAATAAGAAAAGGAGTTAAACTAGGACAGAAAAACAAGTACGAGCTTGAAAGGATGTACAGATTGCCGGAAAAGGGAACGATGACCGTTCTAATAATATTGAAAGAGAAAGTCCATGCTGGTGGTATGAAAATTCGGAACTTTGTTGGAAAAAGTGTTGCGTTCCTGCAGAACAACCTTTTCCGGAACAATCAGTCTCAGCTGTATAAAGAATTAAATAGTAGTAAACAGGCGGGAAATAACAACACTCCAAATGCAAAAGATGCCAGGAAGTTCTGGAGTGGGATTTGGTCTGTAGAAGGGCGATATAATAAGAATGCTAGCTGGTTGGGATAGGTCAGAGAAAGGCTATCAGGAATGCAGCAGATGAAGAGCGTTGAGATAATTATTGATGATGTGAAGGCTGGCATACGAAGGATGACAAACTGGAAGTCACCTGGTCCAGATAGAGCGATGAGCTTCTGGTTCAAACAGTTCCAATGCCTTTATTCACCTATAGCTGCTGCTCTGCAAAGGGTCGTAGAGTCGGGAGATGTCTCTGACTGGCGTGTTAAGGGAAGAGCGACAGTGATTTGTAAATATCCTGCAAAGGGAATAGATGCCAACAATTATAGACCAATTACATGTCTACCACTAATGTGTAAACTGTTAACTAGAATCTTTGCAGAAAAAATTATGGATATCTTGTGAGTAATAGTGTTTTCCCCGATGAACAGAAAGGGTGTCGGAAAGGCTCGATGGTGGCCAAGGAAGAATTACCGATTGATAAGGTGGTAATGCAGGGTGCAAAGAGGAAGAAAAGGAAGAAGAGTACAGTATGGATCGATTACAGAAAAGCTTATGACATGGTTCCTCATTCATGGATACGTGAAACACTATTGATGATGAAGGTTGCTAAGAATGTGGTAGGACTTTTGGAGACAAGTATGGCTCAATGGAAAACGGTGCTGACAGCAAACAGAGAGGTACTGGGACAGATTGGCATTAAACGTGGAAGGAGATTCGTTATCTCCACTTCTTTTTGTAATGATAATGATGTCACTGAGCATCCTCTTAAGGAGAAATAAACTGGGGTATAACTTTGGATCTGGTGACAGACGCCTCAACCATCTGCTTTTTATGGATGATTTGAAGATATTCGGTAGAAATAAAAAGGAAATGGAAAGACTGGTAGAGCTAGTAGGGACATACTCGGAAAACATCGGGATGGAGTTTGGGATTAATAAATGTGCGGTGCTGTTGATGAAAAGGGGAGTAAAGGTTCATTCGGATGGAATAATGCTGCCAAATGGAGAAATTATGAAAGAAATAGAAGATACAGGGTATACGTATTGGGGGTGTTAGAGGGTGTAGGCGGCATGGACAGAGACATGAAGGAGAAAGTCAGGAAGGAGTATCTTAGATGAGAGAAACTAATTGCAAAGTCGAAACTGTATGGAGGAAACCTAATGAAAGCGGTAAATGCCTGGGAAGTCAGTGTTTTGAGATACAGTGCAGGAATTTTAGTATGGTCTGACAAGGATTTGCATGCCACGGATATCAAAACAAGAAAGGTTTTAGCAATGTTTGGTATATTTCACATTCGAAGTAGCGTAGCAAGGCTGTCTCAAAAGAGGAAAGACGGTGGGAAAGGATTGAAAAGTGTAAAAGATTGTGTTAGAACTGAGGCGATGTCGTTGACGGAGCTTGTGGTTAGAAGTGAGGAGTGGATGCTTAAGGTTGTGGCCAATGAAGTGGAGGTATGTGAGACTAAGCCTGATTATATAAAACATATGGATAGAGAAAGGGCAGAGGAACTGGCTAGAGAGGAAATGCATAGACGGTTCTTCCAGGATATAGCAGAAGTGGCTGATGAAAGATCGTGGCAATGGCTTAGAGCTGGGTATCTGGTTAAGAGTACTGAAGCTTTTGTTTGTGAAGCACAAGAGCAGGCATTAGGAACACAATTGTTATAAAAGTGGTTCTAGGAGAGGAAGTTGCTGCAGAATGCCGGATTTGTGGTAAGACCTCAGAATCAATTGCGCACCTTGCAGCAGGGTGTAGTGGATAAGCCCAGAGAGAGAGAGAGAGAGAGAGAGAGAGAGAGAGAGAGAGAGAGAGTACCGCAAAAGACACGAACGCATGGGACTCCGAACATATTGGAAGGTATGTAAGAAGGTCGGGGCGAAGTGTGCTGGAAAATGGTTTGAGGAGGTATCTGATGAAGTGAGAACAAGTGAGGATGGCAAGGTAGAGGTATGTTAGGACAAAAGTGTCATAACGACCAAGCAATTGGAACATAATCGTCCGGATTTGGTCGTCATTGACAAGCACACAAAAAACTGGCAGATTGTAGACTTCTCAGTACCCTGGGACAAAAATGTAAGAGAGAAGGAGAACGAGAAGTGGAGCAATTATTCTCCATTGGCCTTGGAGATAAGGTGTATACACGGGGTTAAGACACAAATAATCCCGATCGTAATAGGTACGCTAGGTATAATATCAAGTCATCTGGAAGGACAGTTAAAAAACTACGAATGTCCGATGTTTTAGGCAGCCTTCAGACTTCTGCTATTGTAGATACCACCAGCATCCTTGGGAAAAAACCTTGATCTTTGAAGCTCCTGGTTTGGGGCCGGGATTGAGGGAAATCCTCTGGAAATAAATTCCATACCTTTCCAGGGGGATGTTGATAAACGAAATCAGAATTATTATTTTTTTTATGTTTTGCTAACCTAAAATACATTGGATACGATCGTTTGCTATTTCGCTGGAATAGTTTAATAGATTCTGAGGTTATTTAAAGTTGAGGATTTCGTATTTCTCATTCAGACATAATCTATACGCATTTCTCATTCAGATATAATCTATATGGATAAAAAAATTAAATAATAATTTATACCAAATTTCTACATTACTATTATTTGAAACAAATAAATTAACTTCCAATTCTGCAGAATTCGCTCAGCTGTCCTCAATTGTCTTATAACGAAAGAATTTTATTGCATATCGTTTTTCTTTAGTGTCCTCACGTCCAGCTTGCATTTTCTAAATTCGTAAGTTGCGAAAATCAGGCTTTAGTACGGTGTATACCAATTTCTGCTATAGCTGTTCATCTGAACTTGAAATCATAAAATTTGGCCAGTCATCTTATAAGATGTTTAGCAATAATATTCTGAATTTTGAAAAGTTTAGCAAATTATAAATGCCTGTACATAAAAATATAGAAACTTCTTGGAAGTACCTCATACTTCGTCCTTCGCTTCTTTTTGAGTTGGTATCAAACCGATAACGTGTATCATTAAACGTAACACTTATCATGCCAGCTGGTAAGACAAATCTTAGCGCATGTCTACATTCTCTTTATACGTTTTATACAATAGTTGATATTTTAAGTTAATGCATACATTTCATAATTATGTGGATTGGTGACATTTAATCGCCTTCAGTTTCCTACAGTTTATGTGTATTGTTATTTTAAACTTTTTAATTACAGTTTATATAGCTATGATTTTTTAAAATGAAGTCGCAAATAATTCAAGATCGTCTTTATATGTACAGCGGAAAACAATCGCGCCATCTTGACATAATCGACAGTGCATGCGCAAAAGTTAAAAATGTTTAGCACTGAAGACGCAACACTGGAATGCGGAAGATTATACTTATGATGATTCTTTGTTTTGAAGGAGAGGTGGGAAAACGTCGAATTGGATGCTCTTGAAGTTCAATGATTGACGTCTATGGTGGTCAAATTTTCTCATGGATATTGCTAACGCCTGGGCCCAAAAAAAGTAAAACATTGCACAAAGGAAAGATTTAAGAAAAATGAGTGAACAGTGGGGAATTTAGAAATGTTAAGAAAACTGTGGTGTGAGCAAATAAATAAAGAATGGGAGAAAAGAAACAAAGGTCAATACAAAAAAAGAAATAAATAAATAAAAAAAAATGAAAAGGGGAAAGGGAGCCATAAACAAGATAAATAGGAAAAAATAAAATTGACATGAGAAAAAATAGATGAATTGTAAAGAAAAACAGGATAATAACCAATAAAACTAGAGGACAAAAAGTAAATACAAAAGAATGACATAAGTAATGGGAAAGAAACATAAAAAAAGATATAAAAAGGGATAAGGAAAATACTTAAACAACGAATGCCACATGGAAAGAAGAATTAACGCGTGTAAAAATGGAATGGAAATTTTAAAACAACCACTTGAAAAAGAAATACGAATTTAAAAAAGAGACAAAGAATAAATGAATGAGAGAAAAAAGCATGACAGAAATAAACAGAAAAATTCACAGTAAAAATAGAAAAATATTTGTTTGAAAAAGAAAGAGAAAGCGTAAAGAACGAAAATAGTAAACAAAATAGAGAATAAAAATAAGGAAAGACACAAAAGAAAGGAGAAAAATAGAAAGAAAAAAGGAGACACATATTCGTACTAAATCAATCAAGAAAGAGAATACGAGAATAACAGAATGAAAAAAAAAACAGAAAGAACCGTAAGAAATTAAAAACAATGACACTTACCATACCATCTGTTAGACAAGGTATTAAAGCAGACGTCTAAACTCTTTATACGTTTTATATAGATAAAATACGAGTTTTAAATACTGGGAGAGATGATGAAGCTATTTTGATGTCGCTTATCTCACTCGTATGTTTGGGAATATATACCAGTCTCAGAGGCAGTTTGGGAACTTATTCTGTTTGTATATTTTGTTTTCTTCCACGAGACACGAAGCTGAAACACCCATAGAAAAAGCCATCTGAAAACTATCATTTTAGTTTACGGTATATATTTTACTTACTTAACTATGAATCTATTTCCTTATCCATGAGTTGATTTTGACTAGCGTGACGGACAGCACGACTGGTCTAAAAACAACAAGTAATTCGGAATCTACATGACCACCATTCGCTTTTTAACTTGGATTAAAGTTTCAAGGTCTGGTACAAAATTCAACACAAGGTGATATAGAATTCGAAATTTCAACATGGACCGGGTAGCAAGTCTCTATACTTAATAAAACTGACGTTATCGTAAAAAGTGTGGCATTCACCTTCTTCCTGACCTTGACTTTGACCTAGATGTTTGAAAACAGGAATCAGCTCTAATTAAGACATGAGCATTTAGTAACGATTCATCAAGTGATTTGGATGCTAGGCAAAACACAATTCACTATGCAAACAGCGACAAACTAAGAAACTCGTTCGCAAACATAACCTCCTTGGCGAAGGTAATAATTATTACGAGGGATATCTGGATCATATATACAGTAATTATATATATATATATATGTATATATATATATATATATATATATATATATATATATATATATATACTAGCAAAAGTACTCGTCGTTGATTGGGTTCAAAAACAGCCTACAGAAAATGGACTCTGATTTATGAAAGTATGATAGGTTATGAAAAGGAAGGGTTGTAAAGAGATAGCTTCGAATTTAGAGGTATCAAAACCAAAGTATGATGAAAGTAAAAATAAAATAGATAACACCCATAATTTATTATACCATACCTGTTCACACTGAAAATATTCTGTGGATCTATATTAAAAAAAACCTTGTTAAACTTTGTGACATATTTCCATTCTTTGGAGGTCAGGTGCGAACGAACACCCCATAATTTTATTATACAATATTTCTTCAAACTGAAACATAATTATCAAAGTATACTTACGCAGATAGATATGAAAAGTCTTTATTAAACTTTGTGACATATTTCCATTCTATGGAGTCCAAGCGCGAACGCAGCCCCCACAATTTTATTATACCATCCCTATTTAAATTAAAACATACTTATCAAGGTATTATTATGTACATCTATATCAAAAACACTTGTAAACGTTTTTTTATTTTTAAATTTTTTATTCCCATACTTTGTGGACCAGGCGCGTACGCAGACACCACAATTTTAATGCATCATCATTATGCCAGATCAAACATCGCCATTCCTGTGTCTCGATACATCTTATATCATTATATGTGAACAGTTTTCTATAATAGTCAACCATTTGTGACCAGACACACACACAGACGTTCAGTTTTATATATATATATATATATATATATATATATATATATATATATGTATAAGGAATTTAAAAATATACCAGCGGTGGTTGACGTTATGTTTAAAGAAAAAATAGAAAAAACCGAATGAAATTATTAAAAAATCAACGTTTCGTCCCCGCTTCAGAGGACATCCTCAGGATAATTGAAATAAAAATGTGATAAAAGAAAAACGCACACATATTCGTCCTTTCCCGACATGGGTTGGATTTTGAAAAACTGTCTTTTGTCGCACGATCTATGACTTTTTCTTTTATCACATTTTTATTTCAATTATCCTGAGGATGTCCTCTGAAGCGGGGACGAAACGTTGATTTTTTAATAATTTCATTCGTTTTTTTCTATTTTTTTCTTTAAATATATATATATATATATATATGTGTGTGTGTGTGTGTGTATAGTCAGCATATTATACAAACATTATTGGTTACATATGTGCATACATGTTTCAGTGGAATCCCTATTCAAAGATACTGCTTCATCACATTAAGAAAGAGGCGATATTTAAACGAAAGACAAGATATGGTATATGAAGTTCTACAGCGGCAAAGAATGACAGCCATTGAAATGAAGATACGAAAACTTTTGCGGCTGTAATGACTTCATACATCACAGTAAAGTGAACAATATAACTCTCAGTATACTACCTTTATTTCAATCATATGGATAACCTTATATATCTGGTCAAATGACTGTTAATTTGACTATAAGACAAAATGTGTGTATGTATGTATGTATGTATGTGTTCGCTTTTTCCGTATATCTGTAAAAGGCTTTTTTCGCTGGACTTCTCGGTCGGCTCCTTCCTTCTTAAAACTCTTTATATCACGTCTAAATGATAATATCTAAGAGTTAACAACGAGGGTCACCTGCCTATTTAATTTGCTCGACTTTGCAAAGATATATATTCAACATTTTCCGATCGCCGCATGTGCATTAAGCTTTTTCGTATAATAAAAGCGAAACTAACCCTGGCGGTCTTTTTCCGGAAACGTCCGAAAGCAATCAGCTTTTATCAATGTGGAGTTTCTCCTTATATCAGACAATTGCTATTCAATTTGGACAACCCCTTTTTATGGAGAGCTGGTTTTCCCCACAGCATATTGGGGAAACAAAAAAAAATCAAAAAATCCTACCCCGCAGTAAATAAAATTCTGCCCCGCAGTCAAAGTTGACCTCATTAAGAACGGGCACCTGTCAAGTTTTAATACTTAAATAAATTCAAACATGCTTCCGTTATTCTTTCGTGGTGGCCCAGTGGTTAACGTCGCACGTTTTGTTTTCTCACTTTAATTTCCAACTTCGACTCAAGGGTTTGGGTTCGATGCTTCATACTTACCTACCAAAACTTTTTTTTTATTTTAACCCCCAAAACACCCGAGTGTTTTGATTTACCCAAAACCACGCACACCTCCAAACACCCGAGCAACGCCGGGTACGCTCCGCTAGTATATCTTAGAAATAAACAAATAAATGAATAATTTGAAAACGAGAAACAAAGGAACTGATAAGAAGTTAGGAATAAAATAAATAGAGCTTTTCAATAAAATAGACGGATAATGAAATCACCACCAAACAAAGAACAAAACAACCATAAAGACCTAAGTAGTGGCGATGATTGTATGACATTACTTTAGACAAAAGCGAAAGTTAAGCCAATAAACAACCTCCAAGTTAAAATAACACCAATACCTCCATGCTGCGACAGCTTAACTACACGGAATCATACTACCTCCACTTCCTTTACCCCTATTCTCTTCGTCTATCACACCTTCCCCCAAAAGCCCCTTTCTTCCAGAGTGTAAACCACACCCGAGTATCTTATAAAAACGAATATAATCTTGATTCACCTTTCAATATCGCTCTTTTTCTGTCTGATGAAATAGTGTCTTGGAATTGTGATTCCACTGAAACATGTATACACGTATGTAACCAACAATGTTTGTATAATAAACAGACTATATACCAGGTCTGTTCTATATTGAGCACTCTTTAATAATCACGCGAGTTTTATTGGATTTACCTCTAGGAAACACATCTATAAAAGCATTATACACACACACACACACACACACACACACACATATATATATATATATATATATATATATATATATACAATATGAAGAAATATATATATATATAAACAAGATGAAATAAATAATCTTGTTGCCACTCAAGTTAAATCTGAACATCTACAGAAGCGCATGAAGAAGAAGAAGAAGAAGTAGAGGAAGAAGAAGAATGTACTATTTATAAGTTTGTGAGAATTCCCTTCACATTGTCAAGTCTACATTTTCCGCGTCGGATCCTAAGACAGATCAGGAAATTTGAATCAACGACAAACAATGACCGTGCAAATAAGACAATCCAAACAAGTAAAATAGATTCGGTAGGATTCGAGCAAGTAGTTACTAACAACTATTATTACTTAAACCGAATTTGCTTCCAACTATTTTTAATCGAAAGTACAGAAGACTTTGCTTACAACTTCCTGTTGTTTGCCAAACTGTTACTGTTGTCTATAAACGTCATTTATTTGAACTCATCTCCTCTTTGCAGACATTATCGCACTTCTTCTTCTTCTTCTTCTTCTTCTTCTTCTCTTTTACTAGGAATAACTACGCACTGGGATTATGTGTGGAAGTGAAATCTGGCCAGTGAGGATTGAAGGCACGGCTTGCATGAAGATAAACGATATGAGAATGATACGATAGATATGTAATATGAGTCTAAAGAACAGGCTTAGATATGGCGGGATATTAAATCTGCACAGTACATTGATGTGTGTATAGGAGACTAGCGTTGAGGGAATAAATGTAAATTTTAGATGTCAAAAGTTGAAAAGTTGAAGTAGTAGGATCCATTGGCAGGGAAGGATAGCAGAAGTATAGTAGTGATAGCTCTGAGGGTAGAAAAGATAAATAAAGACCTGGCGAATGTTTGAGTAATTTCGAAGACTGTATTTAGAAGTCGTCAACAATTTGCTAGTATGTGAAACAGATGTTAAACCGATGATGATGATGATGATGATGATGATGATGATGATTATCGCTCTTCTCCTCCACCCTTCGTCATATTCTACAATAATGCATATTTAATTCATCGTTATACTAGTAAATCACACACATACACACAGACACAGACACATGTGGATGGCTATATATATATATATATATATATATATATATATATATATATATATATATATATATATATATGTACATTCTAAATTTTTGAGATGATGATTGATTATTCGGATGATTTGAATTCTTCGGACTACTGTTCTAATCTTTATTCCCGAATTCGACATAAACATCACTGAGTTAAAAAAAAAAAAAGATTCCCGAGTTCAACAAGATAAACCTGATGACTTAAATATTGTAAAAGTAGTACTCAATATGAAAGCACTAGTCCGAAGAATCCAAATAATACGATCATGTTTTTTTTTTAATTTTAATTTTATTACTTTGGTCTAGAGATACTGTTGTTTCATGCTCACGTCATCTTAACTGCAGGATAATTCAAAGTATTCGAACCCAGTTGCAAGGTGCTCTTTAAATTCGTTGTCTAGTATTAAACCTAAAGGACACTAGAAATTAACACAAAAAAGAAAAAAAAACATGAAATTATATTATTATTATTATTATTATTATTATTATTATTATTATTATATATTAAGGCTCTTTATTTCTTCGCTATGATTATTTAAGCTATTTACTGAATGTAAAACTCGTTTTACATCTAGCACAATATACAAATATAGAATTAAGCTAATCTATGATATGACAGAGTTATGATTCCGTTACGCAGAATTCACAAAGTCAGCTTTATTTTTCATATATAATAATCCAAGAGAGATCATGAATCCTCACGTTAATATGTTTACCTCTGATGTTAATGACAAATGAATGTTGGTTGGTTGCTTTTGTTTTACAGCATAGTAACCCTTTTAAGGTTATTTAATGCCGAATTAAAAGATTTAAGAAGCGTTTTTAATAGAATATATTTGTTGTTTTCAAGTCGGTTTCTATTTAACCCATATTTGGAACCCTAACAGGTACTACCACTCCGGGACAGAGTGGACCTAGGAGCAGTGGCAATTAAAGGGTGGCTGCACACTCCCCAAAGCCCGAAAGCTGGAGCCCCAGCACTGGACATAGTTTAAGGTCATATCAAGGACCAGACAAATGAAACACAAGTGAACGACACAGTTATTTAAATAAAAGAGTTAGATTTCGATCATTGCATAATATGTTAATTGAAGATTAATTGCAGAAAATTATTCTTCTTGGCTTCTGCTGTGAATACTTTGAAGTATTTTCTCGTTTGGTAGTTACTTAAACAAACTGGAATTGAATGGGTGAAACGCACGATGGACTTCACCGAACCGAAGGGTTATTTATGCCATTTTTCTCGCTTTTAGCTGTGTTGTTTTTTTTTGTTTTAGTTTTCCCGAACACGTTCATCAGCTTTTACCCTTATTTTGTCCTTTTGTTTTTCCGATTTCTTCTTTATACCGGGTTGACGTTTGTTCACTGTTTTTTTTATTTAAAAAGGGTTATTACTCGGCTTAATCTTTACTTTACCCATCCCCCCTTAACACCAACACACCTCCAAAAACTCGAGCAACGCCGGGTACACCCGCTAGTTGATGATAAAACACAATTACCTTTCGTTCGTGATGAACGCTGACACAAGACAACAGTTACAGTATAATGATGACTTATTGATTCATCTGATCGATCGGTCGATTGACGTCAGAAATTTAAATTTGGATCTACATAGTCTAAATGTTATCCTTTCGCTTCTGAGGCATGAACTGACCAACTCTCTGGTTCTCTTGCCGACTGACTTCTTCTCTCTCTGACTGAGTAAAATCCGTCAGAAGTGTGTTTAGCAAACGTGACTAATTTCACGTGGCTTTACATATGTTTGCCCAACACACTTTTGACACAAAAGAATCCTCAAATCTAATCTAACATATTTTAAACACTATAATTTAATTTGCATTGTTCATTCTTTTACTGGCATATTTAATATTCAGATTTCTAAAAGAATAGACAGTCAACTCTTTTTTCCGATATAAACAATATTTAACTTTTCTAATAGAATTTAACAATAGGCTAAGTTTCTAACATTCCATTTCTTAACTTTGCCTACAGGGTTCGATTCTAGGCTTATCCTAATCTCATTTTCACTTATCTAATATTCTTCTTACTTACATGGAAATGTTTCTTTTTACATGGGGGTCACCACTTATCAAGGCCCGAAGGCCACTCAGGGATAAAGGTTATTGCGTGTACAGTAATCAATGAGATAGTATTGTAGTAATCTTTAGTATTGAGGGTTTTGATAGAGTGTCTTATTTAAGGGGGGGGGGTTGTCAGGAGTTTGTTTATGTTGGACTTGAAGACGTCCAAGTTGTATTCAGGTGGGAAACAGGCAAGCGGCAGAGAGTTCCACTGGCATGCAGTTCTAAGAAAGAAGCTTTGCTCATGGAATCTACGTTTTCCATGTAACAGAACAGCAAGAGCAAGAATTGGAATACACCCTCTTGATGCCACCGCGGGTGGATTTCAAAAATTCAATCTGGACGTGAGGACATTGTAGAAGAACAATACACATAACCACCCGGAGTAGATGTGTACAGGTGTTATCTGGACTTATTTATTGCTCCCCTCAAATCTCGTTAAAAATATTCGCCCGTAACATAAATATTAAACTAATATTCAGCTTAGTTATATTCTCTGCTCGCTGCCCATCTGTTAACTTTGATTCTAACAAAAATAGGATAACCTCTGGTACAACTTGAATGCATAAAATAAATGAATTAATAAAGAAAAAATAATAAAAAAATAAAGAACACAATTATCTTGTAACTGAAAACATGCACTGCAAACATTAAACCTTTGTCTCCCTAAAACCAATGGTTACATTTCCACTAAACTGAAAGGCTCTAATAAAACTCTTTAAAATTGTTAGCCTAAATCTTGACACATCTTTTCTATACCCTAATCAGTAAGTGTGACCGAAATCTAAACGATAAATGATGCACGGCACCATATGATATAGACGTTTAAAATAACCAGATAAAACATGTATGCATATACTCAGGGTGGGGGGATTATGGAACATATGTGCAAAATATTTACAAATAATTAATATAATACACAATAAAGTTATACCAGTGCTAATTAGTAGCAAATAACTGGAAGGAATTCCTAATAAACTTTCTATTTAAATAATCATTGTCGCTGCCATAAAAAATGACTGCATTTAACCACCATAAGTTTAGTAATGATATATTTTCTGAGTTTTGCAATTACTATCATTATGCAAAAGTTTTAATAACAAATTTACAAATACACGAATAAATAAACTAACATTAAATGAACAAATAAAATGGTAATAAATATTAGGGTGGTCTAATAAAAAACGATTTTGTTTAAACAAATCTATCACTATCAAACAAATGATTTTGAGAAAACAAATCTATCACTATCAAACAAATGATTTTGAGAAAACAAATCTATCACTATCAAACAAATGATTTTGAGAAAACAAATCTATCACTATCAAACAAATGATTTTGAGAAAACAAATCTATCACTATCAAACAAATGATTTTGAGAAAACAAATCTATCACTATCAAACAAATGATTTTGAGAAAACAAATCTATCACTATCAAACAAATGATTTTGAGAAAACAAATCTATCACTATCAAACAAATGATTTTGAGAAAACAAATCTATCACTATCAAACAAATGATTTTGAGAAAACAAATCTATCACTATCAAACAAATGATTTTGAGAAAACAAATCTATCACTATCAAACAAATGATTTTGAGAAAACAAATCTATCACTATCAAACAAATGATTTTGAGAAAACAAATCTATCACTATCAAACAAATGATTTTGAGAAAACAAATCTATCACTATCAAACAAATGATTTTGAGAAAACAAATCTATCACTATCAAACAAATGATTTTGAGAAAACAAATCTATCACTATCAAACAAATGATTTTGAGAAAACAAATCTATCACTATCAAACAAATGATTTTGAGAAAACAAATCTATCACTATACAAACAAATGATTTTGAGAAAACAAATCTATCACTATCAAACAAATGATTTTGAGAAAACAAATCTATCACTATCAAACAAATGATGCCACCTCTCTTTCTCCTTCTCCCTTTCTTTCTGTTCCTTCTTCCCATTTTTCCTCCTTCCCATTCCATCTCCCCCATTCCCTCCTTTCCTTTCTTCCTTACACCTCCCACTCTCCTTCCCTCCCCTTCACCGTTTACTAGAAGCCCAATGGTCAACAGATCCGGGTAAATCCTAACCTTTTCGCAAATAAAAATAGGAATACTAAAATAAAACAAATAATAAAAAAAGAATTTAAGATGCACTTACCCTTGAAGTCTCAGACGGGCAACGGGTAGCAGACAGGCGAACCGCACACTTGTTTAAGATAACGTCTCTTTTCTCTTCCCTGCAACCTCTCTCCCACAAAAGAGACGTTGCGAGCCTATCCTTGTTTTATCGTTATTTCCATGGCAGGTGGTCGTCTGAACTCACATCTCTGGTCCCCACTCGACAATCTTTCACGAGAAACACCCGTCTAGCTGAATCCACTGTGAAAAATTTCCCCCACTCTATATATGTGCCTAAATCAAAGCGCGGATTCCATGAACACAGCTTTTTTCTTAGAACTGCACGCCTGTGGAACTCTGTTCCGTCTGCCTGCTTCCCACCTGACTACAACCTGGATGTCTTCAAGTCCAACGTAAACAAATTCCTAATGAACCGCCCCCTTAAGTAAACACTTCATCAAATCTCCACACTAACGTACTGTACTTGCAATATCCCTTATCCCTGAGTGGCTTCCGGGACTTGATAAGTGGTGACCTGCGTGTAAAAAAAACAAAAAAAAAATCTACGTACGTTTTGGCGTTAGAACCTAACTCCTCAACCCCCTTACCATTGAATTTCTATTCCCTAACACGAACATGAAAATGAATGAATAAAAACACGGGTAAATAAGTGAGTAAACAAATAATAAAATAAATAAACTAACAAATTCGCACCCAATCAACCCTGTTCTCAGCACAGCTGAAACTTCATCCCCGTTTACAAAAAAAGCCTTCTTTACATTAAAGTTTATTTTCGTTTTTCATTAAGAATTTCGCTTTCGTAAATAAGCGTTGTTGCCTGAAGAGGTCTCTAGTTACTAAATACTAGAAGAACGAAATATGCTCATGACTGTGTAGCAACAAATTACTGCTTATGTAAAGACAAATTGAATATATATATATATATATATATATATATATATATTCAAATTTACATATATATATAGTTGTTGTTCCTTTGTTATTTATTTGTTCTAAAATCCGATTGCTGCATCGGAAAGGCCAGTTAAAAATACATAATATACTTTGTTATTTTCTTTAATTTAATCCCTTTTTTAGAATTTATTAGACAAAATTTAACTTTTATTTTACCGTGCCAATAAATATGATAATCACTGTATATATAAGTAATCTTGTTTGTATATATATATATATATATGTGTGTGTGTGTGTGTGTGTGTGTGTGTGTGCTGGAACAATTCCATTTAAAATTCCGAAATGCTACACAGTTATGCACAATGCAGAAACTATGCATAAATAGAACTTGGCATTATAGTTAAATGAAATAAATTATTTAATTAAAATCGTAAAAAATGAATAATTAATTAAAGAATATTTGTTTTACAACGGAATATGCAAATTTGTTTACCATTGCGAAGTCGCAAACATACCCATGATTGAATATATTATGAATTTTTTTGTAATAATTTTTTGATTGAGCAAGTAGTTTTTAATATCAATGTTAGTGCGACAGAACCTAGCTGTCTATATTTGGGAATTAAATTTAGTAAAAAAAAAAAAAATACGACAAATTTATTAAATAAGGAATAAAAATATTTAAAGATTTTTTTTATATATCCATGGATTTTTAATAAATGGCTTATATCATAAGCGGAAACTCATGTTCATATTAGTAAAAAAATTGCTATTTAGTACATAAATTGGAAAACTAAACTTTTTACACAATAAGCCTATTCTTCATACAAACTTTTTAGTTTATTTTAGTTATTATTCGACTAAGGAATACCAAATCTTAACAATGTTTCTCTAATCCATGAATTTTTAGTAAATAGACTCTGATTTATTATTTTAAAGTATGATAGGTTATGAAAAGGAAGGGTTGTAAAGAGATAGCTTCGAATGTGGGGGTATCAAAACCAAAGCAATATATGATGAAAGTAAAAATAAAATAGATAAACCCCATAATTTATTATACCATACCTGTTCACACTGAAACACTTATCACAATATTCTGTGGATCTATATTAAAAAACCTTGTTAAACTTTGTGACATATTTCCATTCTATGGAGGTCAGGTGCGAACGAACACCCCATAATTTTATTATACAATATTTCTTCAAACTGAAACATAATTATCAAAGTATACTTACGCAGATAGATATGAAAAGTCTTTATTAAAGTTTGTGCCTATTTCCATTCTATGGGGGCCAGGCACGAACGCAGACCCCACAATTTTATTATACCATCCCTATTTAAGTTAAAACATACTTATCAAAGTATTCTTATGTACATCTATATCAAAAACACTTGTAAAGGCTTTTTTTTTAAATTTTTACATTTTTTATTTCCATACTTTGTGGACCAGGCGCGAACGCAGACCCCACAATTGTAATGAACAACCGTTATGCCAAATCAAACATACCCATGCCTGTGTCTCGATACATTTATCATTATATGTAATCAGTTTTTTTTTAAAATAGTCAAACATATAGGAGCCTATTCGTGACCAGACACACACACACACTCACAGACATTCAGCTTTATATATATATATATATATATATATATATATATATATATATATATATATATATATATATATATATATATATATATTCCCGTCTGTATTGTTTTTGCTTCCATTATTCTCCACCTACATTTTCTGCTTTCTTTCGCTACCCTTTCGTTGGTACTTCTTTCGTGATCCTTATTTTCCTTTCCTTTCCGTATTATACTCCTTGCATTTCAATAAGCACAATCTTCTTAGCTCTTGCTTTCATTCATGACCCAACACCTACGTGTTTTGATTTTATCTCCGCATTGTCAAGTCTTCCAAATGAGAAAACTGACTACAGCGCCAACTGGTGGATTACGAATCGATTCAAGCCTTTGTTTTGTACCCCAAAAGACGTAGGGGGTAAAATGTTATCTCCCATCATCGCTTAGAATCCGCTTGAATTATGTACATACCGTGTAAATATCTATCGCGAATAAGTATTTACACGATGAAAGCTTCGAATTGACAATCAGTCTTTCTGACAACCAAGAAGTATAAACATTTTACTTTACGACCAAACTCATATCAGTCATCATTTTCCTCTCTGTATATTTGCTTTGCCTGCCACGAATCAAGGTGAATAATATTAGAATCATTAAATCTTTAATTTCCCACTCTTTATCTGTGCCTAAACCCAAATGTAGATTACATGAGAAAAGCTTCTTTATTAGAACTGCACGGCTATGGAATTGTCTTCCATTTTCCTGCTTTCCAGCTAATTACAATATGGCTGTGTTCAAGTCTAATGTAAACAAGTTTTTGATGAGCCGTTCAATATAAGTTAACAAATTTACCAAATCTCCATTACTAACGGTTACTCTATTGTCCAATTTATACTGTACACTCTTTAACGCTTATCCTCGAGTGGCCTCTTGGCCTTGATAGGTGGTGATGCCTATGTAAAAAAAAAAAATTCGTATAAAATATTACGGGTTATGCTATAGAAACCTTTGTATTGATATATTCCTGGGGGCATATAATCAGCATAAAATAATGAGACTCAACACACAGATTAAGTTATAACAAGTTTATTGTACAAAGGTAATATCTCACAAATGGATATCGACACTCGAACATGCCATAGTATCAAATCTAACTTACACCCTGCGTGGTTATCGCTTTCTAACGTTCTTTATAAGCCGGATAATCCATTCGCAGGGAGTCAGTATCGTCCGATATATCAGTAACTAAACACATTTTTTTTTTTACATGGGGGTCACCACTTATCAAGGCCCAAAGGCCACTCATGGATAAAGGTTATTGAGTGTACAGTAATCAATGATATAGTATTGTAGTAATTATTAGTATTGGGGGTTTTGATAGAGTGCCTTACTTAAGGGAGCGGTTTGTCAGGAGTTTGTTTATGTTGGACTTGAAGACGTCCAAGTTGTAGTCAGGTGGGAAACAGGCAAGCGGCAGAGAGTTCCACTGGCGTGCAGTTCTAAGAAAGAAGCTTTGCTCATAAAATCTACGTTTGGATTGAGGCACAGATAAAGAGTGGGCAAAAATTATTGACAGTAGTTTCAGCCAGACGGGTGTTTCTCGTGAAAGATTGGCGAGGGTGACGAGGGATTGGAGCTCAGACGAGCACCTGCCATGGAAATAGCGATAAAACAAAGACAGGCTTGCAACGTCTCTTCTGTGGGAGAGGGGTTGCAGGGAAGAGAAAAGGGCACCCCCCACTAAACCACGAAGTCTATTTTGTACTCTGTCAAGGCAGGATAGGCTATTTCTAGCAGCTCCTGACCAGATGTTGCAGCAGTATTCCATCCTTGGACGTACTTGGCTTTTATACAGATATTTATCTGAAGAGGCTGGATTTTGTATGGTGGTTCCTATTTACTTGCCTCCTCACGAGGGCAAAGTTGGACACAAGGTCGGTTTTTAATGTGAGGAAAATCCAGCTCCCTCAAAAAGGGGCACTCTGGATAGGAACAAAAATAAAAATTGTCTCTGTTTTGAAACCGAAGACAGAAAAGGTGAAGCGCAGCGTCAGAACAGACACTACGCTATGATCTTGGATTTGGTATCGTTGTTATTCATACACCACATATTTTTAAAATCGGAAATTATGAATTCAATGAAAATTTTAACCGTGATTGAAATGTTAAAAGTCAAGATGAACGTCAAATTCATAATAAAAGGTTTTGTTGACTAAAATCTGGGCAAAATAACAATTCCTTGCGATAAAGAGAACTGATTGTATTTTTTACTTTAGAGTCGTCTCTTATCAAGGCCGGGAAGCCATTCAAGTATAATGGTCAACGTGTGTTATGTAGACGGTAAAACACCACCGTGTTGATCGTATTGGAACTTGGGTAGGGTAGAATTATATAAGAGAACGACTCACCTTTTTTGCTGATCACGACTATTGACATTCCAAAATAAAAAAGTTCTTATTTAGAACATCACCGATATTTTGCCAGGTTTGACCCACAATTGGTCAAGTGATGTAAATGCTAAGTTGTACAGATATAAACATAGTCACGAAGAAACTCGTTTAAAAACATAATCTCCACACTAAAAAATGAATAAATAAATTAAAAAAATAGCAGACAATTCAAACCCTTTGCTAAAGAGAAGTGTTTAGTACATCAGCAGACCAAATCTCTTGAATATAAGCGAAATGTTTTTCCTCTTAGTAGATTTACTGTGACTCCATTTGTTGAACTTCAGTTCACGCAATATGCACGGATAACTAAAAACGACCCTTTTCTTTAATTTAGTTAGTTCAACGCGGCTAAGGATTTTTTGAACCCCGAAAATCAACAGAGATTAGGCCATTCCTGTAACGATCCGGCCCCTGTTGATTTTGAGGTGTTTTTTTTTTTTTAGTTCTGTGCAGTTCTAGGAAGTCCACCCTTCCAGATTTTGCATTCTCTCTTTGAGAAGGGTTTAGTTTATTGCTAATCGCCCGAGACGCCCTCACCGAGGAGTGCCGATGAGATAGCCCAGGCACTTTTTGCAGGCAAGAGTCCCCCTCCTTTGGGGAGCTGACCTCTTAATCCTACTTTCCTATCCTGGTGTCAATGTTCTTGCATTGGGATGAAACGAAATACCTTTAGTAAGTTTCAAAAGATAAGTAATATGTGGTCGAGTTTTAAGGTATATCATAATTTCCTAAGGTTTTTTTTTTACACAGTGATCACCACTTATCAAGGTCCGGAAGCCACTCAGGGATAAGGGTTATTGCAAGTACATTACGTTAGTGTGGAGATTTGATGAAGTGTTTACTTAAGGGGGCGGTTCATTAGGAATTTGTTAACGTTGGACTTGAAGACATCCAAGTTGTAGTCCGGTGGGAAGCAGGCAGACGGAACAGAGTTCCACAGGCGTGCAGTTCTAAGAAAGAAGCTTTGTTCATGGAATCCGCGCTTTGATTTAGGCACAGATATAGAGTGGGGGAAAATTTTCACAGTGGATTCAGCTAGACGGGTGTTTTTCGTGAAAGATTGGCGAAGGGGGACCAGAGATTGGAGTTCAGACGAGCACCTGCCATAGAAATAACGATAAAACAAGGATAGGCTCGCAACGTCTCTTCTGTGGGAGAGAGGTCGCAGGGTAGAGAAAAGGGCATCCCACACTAAGCCACGAAGTCTATTTTGTACTCTGTCAAGGCAGGATAGGCTGTTTTTAGCAGCTCCTGCCCAGATATGGCAACAGTATTCCATCCTTGGGCGTACTTGGCTTTTATATAGATAGAGAATTACTTAAGTACTTAAAATAAAACTCTAGAATATTTTTAATGTTGGGTTTGCATAAATCTCTTATTTTTTGTAACTGAATTTTAGATATTCAAAGCTGTTTGCTTTTGTATAAGCATCTTATGCTCTTATAGAAATGCCACCTTTACATTTAATGTGTTTAACTAATTAAACACCACTTCTTATATTCTAAAGCCACGCAAAGATAAATGATAATGAGTTGAATGGATTGTTAATTAAACAATTAAAATATAAATATGATTATTTCGAGAAGATTGATAATTATAAGAGAAGAAAAAATCATGGTCACGTGATTGTTTACGTTTATTTTGAATATTTGACAACGGTTCGTTTTGATTCGCTTTTTCAGGGTTGTTTATTTTTCGATTAACAAATCCTGAAACTTCTATGACAATGATTCATCAGAAATAAGGAATAATTTGTAAACAAAATAAAGCTTACTTTTAAATTATTCAGAAAACAATGTCGAGAAAAGCAAAGAAGGTATATTATTATTTCCGAGTTTACTTTTCCCATATTATATATTGTTTTCACACGCGGCAGTGCGACTGCGACACCCGTCAAAGCAACTGAACAATAAATGTAAATGTCTTCTATACGACAACACGAACAATACCGGGTACGAAGCACTTCCGTCGACACGACCCGGCACACTACCAGAGCAACCTCAGCAGCTTCTCGTGAACGACTTTGGCGTCGTTTTTCTGTAGCCCTTAAGTGAAATTTTTCGCCTTAGCATACGTAGACACGATTAAGACACTGACAAGTCTTGAGTGCTTTCACGCATGTCCGTCAAACGCAAGAGCTGTAGTTTGCTCAATTGTGTAAGTAATAGCTTGAAAACTGATATGTGAATTAAAAATACCTCCCGATTGATAGTAACAGAAACTTGAACCCGGCATGCCAAGACCAGAATTTTCTAATTTAACTGCTAGACAATTAATATACAAATCTAGTTTTTAATTTCTCCATAGCATGCATTGATAAAGTCACGAGAAATATTTCCAGCAAGTTATCTGTTTTGAAAACAACAGGTTTGCTTTTCTAGTCATAGTAAATAATTGTTATATAACGAAACATTTTCTCTCTCTCTCTCTCTGTCTATCTCTTTTACTCTCTCTCTCTTTATATATATATATATATATATATATATATATATATATATATATATATATATATATATATATATATTTCAGAGGAAACATAATTTAATTCAAATACCAAAAAACAAGAAATGGGCAGGTGAAATTATTAAAATTTTCCTTAAGGCCTTATCGTCTGACCCTCTAAGAGGAAACGTCAGAATGATAAATTAAAAACTAAGAAAACTAATGAGGGAAGAAGGGAATTCCCTCATTCGTTTTCTTAGTTTTTAATTTATCATTCTGACGTTTCCTCTTAGAGGGTCAGACGATAAGGCCTTAAGGAAAATTTTAATAATTTCACCTGCCCATTTCTTGTTTTTTGGTATTTGAATTAAATTATGTTTCCTCTGAAATTTCTCCTTCCTTTTTGCTGTACCAAAAATTTACTTATATATATATATATATATATATATATATATATATTAGTGATTGAACGATTCCAATATTTTTCTCGATTCCGATACAATTACTGATTCTATGCTAAATTCCCGATTCCGATACAATTAGCGATCCCGATTCCGATTCTTACTAAATCTGTTATTATTCAACTATAAGATTGTTATTTTGTCCGATCTTCGTAAAAACACATGTTAAATTTGCAGATATTTTCCAAAACGGCCCAATACACTTGCGGTAAGTGATCAATCGATTTTAGTTTTACTAATATTATAAAATCAATAAATGTTTATTATTTTATCATTATTACCAGAAATGGAAGATTTTATTTTAAACAAAATCAAATAAAAAAATACACAATTAAAAGAATTGTTTTGGCATCGGAAAATAGGCATCAATTTTTCCGATTCCGGTACCAGTTCCGATACCCCCAAATCTTCCGATATTTTCGATTCCGGATGCCGATTCCGAATAATCGTCCCAACACTATGACTACTTCATTTAATCACATAAATTGATATATGAAAGTATAATTTTATGCGTGAACTTTAAGTATTTACTTCAACAGTGCTCAATACATAGGCAGAGCTAGGTAGTAAGTTATAACTTTTTATAACTTACTCTCTCTCTCTCTCTCTCTCTCTCTCTCTCTATATATATATATATATATATAGTCATCCACATACAGTACTGTTTCGCTGTTTCACAGCTCATCAGTGCGGCTAGACAGGCAACCACCTCAAGCTAGGATTGAAACCCGACTGTCTGTATGGCAGTCAAGGCGCCTAACCATTATATATATATATATATATATATATATATATATATATATATATATATATATATATATATATATATATATATAACAATTAGATCACGGTCTGACTGACGTAAAGAACATTTAAAATTATAATGTTTAAATTCAACGTTATTTCACGCAGTTAACGGTAGCCGAATGGATACGCTCTTTGCTAATCGAGTCAGAGATGTCTCATGTTGCCGAGTCTGAATCGTTCAGCTGGTGTTAATCGTGACACCCTGCACTGAAGATTCGCGAAAGGAGTAAACACTAGTGTCTGTAGGTATTTAATTATTATAATAAAAAAATATTATATATATATATATATACGAAGTGCATTCAATAAGTTTCCAGACTTTTTTGTATAGGTCTTTAAAATTGTCGTAGACTATTAACGTATGGAATGCTTCAGACTGCTTTTTGATCATGTTGCATGAATCGAGCATCAGTTTTTGAGTGGCATAAGAGATTCAAGGAAAGTAGAGAGTCCGTAAATAATGATGGGGGTGTGGGAGGAGAAAGGAAGTCAGAACATCAGAGTTGATTGGCCAAATAAAGAATTTATGGATGACCGCCATGTGTTTATAGAGACAATAAGTGCACCGTTGGATGTCAGTGTGGGAACTGTACACACAATTATTCGCCAGAAGATGCGGAAGATTTGCATGAACGCACCAGTCCACAACTCCACCCTCGTCACAGACCATTTGCTAAAGATGAGCATCAAAACAGTTCCCAACCCTCCCTTAATAGATTTTACCCATTACCTATCATCAGGCTTTTATCCTCGAGTGGCGTTTGGACTTTGATAATCAATGATCATTTAGTATAAAAAAAATTATCAATATTTATCGATTTTTCTATACAACCTACTTTTTTAGATAAATCATATTTCCTCTCTCTTTCTCCTTTCTTTTCTTGATTATTTCCCTATTTTTACTTTATCCCAATCTTTATTTAATCATCTCTGTCCTTCTCTCTGTCTATCGATCTATCTATTTATCTATCGTTCCTGATCTGTGTTCTCGAGATTACTTGGTGTTGACGTCACTTCCGGTAAACAGTTTCTGCTATCGAGCAGTCTAGACCTGAAAGGGATTAGGTCGTAATCTTACTTTGTCTTTCCAGTTAAGTCCCACTCAACCAATATACGTTTTTTTTTTTTTTTTTTACACAGTGAACACCACTTATCAAGGAATTTGTTAACGTTGGACTTGAAGACATCCAAGTTGTAGTCCGGTGGGAAGCAGGCAGACGGAACAGAGTTCCACGGGCGTGCAGTTCTAAGAAAGAAGCTTTGTTCATGGAATCCGCGTTTTGATTTAGGCACAGATATAGAGTGGGGGAAACTTTTGACAGTGGATTCAGCTAGACGGGTGTTTTTCGTGAAAGATTGGCGAGGGAGGACCAGAGATGTGAGTTCAGACGATCACCTGCCATGGAAATAAAGATAAAACAAGGATAGGCTCGCAACGTCTCTTCTGTGGGAGAGAGGTTGCAGGGTAGAGAAAAGGGTATCCCCCACTAAGCCACGAAGTCTATTTTGTACTCTGTTAAGGCAGGATAGGCTGTTTTTAGCAGCTCCTGCCCAGATATGGCAACAGTATTCCATCCGTTGCTGTAATTTCTGTTAATATATATTTCATTTCACTGTTTCCAAGCATTTTCTTTCTGCTTTCAACATTTAAACCACAACACTTAGTTTGAAAGTATCTCCCTATTCGCAATGAACAAAGACAGTATTTACAGATTAAATAAAAAGCAGATCCATATAGAAAGGGTACAAAGCAACGTAACTGGGATCTTTACATTTGAATTTCTCGTTATGTTAATTTTCTAGCTTTTGTGTGGCACAATTTGAGGGCGAATAAGGATTTGTTGAATGTTCAACATAAAACTGGGCTTTTAACAAGACGCCAACAAATGAGGTCGCTCCGATATTAAAACCAATAACACAAGAGACACGATAAAATGTTTTTTATTTATTGGTAATATTCCGTCTTCATTCATTTAATCTTTCTTTGGTAAAACCTGTGGAGAATTCTCTGTTTTACGGTTGTTGTAAAAATAGAACAGAAATTTAAATTTCGTTACGACATATTTTTGCATTACGTCCAACTCATCGTTCACATTCGATATGTCAACTTTTATAGGGTTTCAGCTATGCTGACAATGCTGAGGGTGTTTATTCCGAAATCCGTTCTTAACATGAGGAGTTTGGGGTGTCTATAACAAAAATGATTCTTAATATGGGGAGGTTGGGGTGTTTATTCGTTGTAAAAATACCCGAAAACCTATAAAAGTCGACATTTCCAATATGAACGATAAGTTGGACTTATGTAAAATAAGTAAATAAATAAATAAATAAATACAACAAATTGATTTTTTCGTTTTAAAATTAAATTATTTCGTTTTTGTTAATAAAATTTTATTTTTCTAAAAAAAACTTTTGTTTTTATATATAAAAAGTACGATTGTTGAATATTATTCTTCCGATTCCATCCACTACAAACCCGCTTGTATTGAAAGTGTAGCTTCCTTGCTATGTATATCCAATATATCCTTTACATCAAAGACGACTGCCTTTGTTTGATTTGCATGTTAAATAAAAAAAATCTGCATGTTAAAAAAAATCTGCATGTAAAATAAAAAATATCTGCATGTTAAATAACAAAAATCTGCATGTTAAATAAAAATATCTGCATGTTAAATAAAGATATCTGCATGTTAAATAAATAAATCTGCATGTTAAAAAAAATCTGCATGTAAAATAAAAAAATCTGCATGTTAAATAAAAAACCTGCATGTTAAATAAAAAAAATCTGCATGTTAAAAAAAATTTGCATGTTAAATAAAAAAAATCTGCATGTTAAATAAAAAAATCTGCATGTGAAATAAAAAAAAATCTGCATGTTAAATAAAAAAATCTGCATGTAAAATAAAAAAAATCTGCATGTTAAATAAAAAAAAATCTGAATGTTAAATAAAAAAATCTGCATGTTAAATAAAAAAATCTGCATGTTAAATAAAAAAATCTGCATGTTAAATAAAAAAAATCTGCATGTAAAATAAAAAAAAATCTGCATGTTAAATAAAAAAAAATCTGAATGTTAAATAAAAAAATCTGCATGTTAAATAAAAAAAATCTGCATGTTAAAAAAAATTTGCATGTTAAATAAAAAAAATCTGCATGTTAAATAAAAAAATCTGCATGTGAAATAAAAAAAAATCTGCATGTTAAATAAAAAAATCTGCATGTAAAATAAAAAAATCTGCATGTAAAAAAAAAAAAAATCTGAATGTTAAATAAAAAAATCTGCATGTTAAATAAAAAAATCTGCATGTGAAATAAAAAAAAATCTGCATGTTAAATAAAAAAATCTGCATGTCAAATAAAAAAAATCTGCATGTTAAATAAAAAAAAATCTGAATGTTAAATAAAAAAATCTGCATGTTAAATAAAAAAAACTCTGCATGTTAAATAAAAACAATCTGCATGTTAAATAAAAATATCTGCATGTTAAATAAAAAAAATCTGCATGTTAAATAAAAAAAACTCTGCATGTTTAATAAAAAGAATCTGCATGTTAAAAAAAATCTGCATGTTAAATAAAAAAAATCTGCATGTTAAATAAAAAAATCTGCATGTTAAATAAAAAAATCTGCATGTTAAATAAAAAAAATCTGCATGTAAAATAAAAAAAATCTGCATGTTAAATAAAAAAAATCTGCATGTTAAATAAAAAAATCTGCATGTTAAATAAAAAAAATCTGCATGTTAAAAAAAATCTACATGTTAAATAAAAACAATCTGCATGTTAAATAAAAAAATCTGCATGTTAAATAAAAAAATCTGCATGTCAAATAAAAAACAATCTGCATGTTAAAAAAAGAAATCTGCATGTTAAATAAAAAAATCTGCATGTTAAAAAAATCTGCATATTAAATAAAAAAAATCTGCATGTTAAAAAAAATTTGCATGTTAAATAAAAAAATCTGCATGTTAAAAAATCTGCATGTTAAATAAAAAAACTCTGCATGTTACATAAAAAGAATCTGCATGTTAAAAAAAATCTGCATGTAAAATAAAAAAATCTGCATGTTAAATAAAAAAACCTGCATGTTAAATAAAAAAAATCTGCATGTTAAATAAAAAAATCTGCATGTTAAATAAAAAAAATCTGCATGGTAAAAAACAATCTGCATGTTAAATAAAAAAAATCTGCATGTTAAATAAAAAAATCTGCATGTTAAATAAAAAAAAATCTTCATGTTAAATAAAAAAATCTGCATGTTAAATAAACCAATCTGCATGTTAAATAAAAAACTTCTGCATTTAAAATAAAAAAATCTGCATGTTAAATAAAAAAATCTGCATGTTAAATAAAAAAAATCTGCATGTTAAATAAAAACAATCTGCATGTTAAATAAAAAAATCTGCATGTTAAATAAAAGAAACCTGCATGTAAAATAAAAAATCTGCAGTTTAAATAAAAAAAAAACTGCATGTTAAATAAAAAAATCTGCATGTCAAATAAAAAAAATCTGCATGTTAAATAAAAAAAAATCTGAATGTTAAATAAAAAAATCTGCATGTTAAATAAAAAAATCTGCATGTTAAATAAAAAAATCTGCATGTTAAATAAAAAAAATCTGCATGTAAAATAAAAAAAAATCTGCATGTTAAATAAAAAAAAATCTGAATGTTAAATAAAAAAATCTGCATGTTAAATAAAAAAAATCTGCATGTTAAAAAAAATTTGCATGTTAGATAAAAAAAATCTGCATGTTAAATAAAAAAATCTGCATGTGAAATAAAAAAAAATCTGCATGTTAAATAAAAAAATCTGCATGTAAAATAAAAAAATCTGCATGTAAAAAAAAAAAAAATCTGAATGTTAAATAAAAAAATCTGCATGTTAAATAAAAAAATCTGCATGTGAAATAAAAAAAAATCTGCATGTTAAATAAAAAAATCTGCATGTCAAATAAAAAATATCTGCATGTTAAATAAAAAAAAATCTGAATGTTAAATAAAAAACTCTGCATGTTAAATAAAAACAATCTGCATGTTAAATAAAAAAATCTGCATGTTAAATAAAAAAAATCTGCATGTTAAATAAAAAAAACTCTGCATGTTTAATAAAAAGAATCTGCATGTTAAAAAAAATCTGCATGTTAAATAAAAACAATCTGCATGTTAAATAAAAAACTCTGCATGTTAAATAAAAAAATCTGCATGTTAAATAAAAAAAATCTGCATGTAAAATAAAAAAAATCTGCATGTTAAATAAAAAAAATCTGCATGTTAAATAAAAAAATCTGCATGTTAAATAAAAAAAATCTGCATGTTAAAAAAAATCTACATGTTAAATAAAAACAATCTGCATGTTAAATAAAAAAATCTGCATGTTAAATAAAAAAATCTGCATGTCAAATAAAAAACAATCTGCATGTTAAAAAAAGAAATCTGCATGTTAAATAAAAAAATCTGCATGTTAAAAAAATCTGCATATTAAATAAAAAAAATCTGCATGTTAAAAAAAATTTGCATGTTAAATAAAAAAATCTGCATGTTAAAAAATCTGCATGTTAAATAAAAAAACTCTGCATGTTACATAAAAAGAATCTGCATGTTAAAAAAAATCTGCATGTAAAATAAAAAAATCTGCATGTAAAATAAAAAAAACTGCATGTTAAATAAAAAAAAATCTGAATGTTAAATAAAAAAATCTGCATGTTAAATAAAAAAATCTGCATGTTAAATAAAAAAATCTGCATGTTAAATAAAAAAAATCTGCATGTAAAATAAAAAAAAATCTGCATGTTAAATAAAAAAAATCTGAATGTTAAATAAAAAAATCTGCATGTTAAATAAAAAAAATCTGCATGTTAAAAAAAATTTGCATGTTAGATAAAAAAATCTGCATGTTAAATAAAAAAATCTGCATGTGAAATAAAAAAAAATCTGCATGTTAAATAAAAAAATCTGCATGTAAAATAAAAAAATCTGCATGTAAAAAAAAAAAAAATCTGAATGTTAAATAAAAAAATCTGCATGTTAAATAAAAAAATCTGCATGTGAAATAAAAAAAAATCTGCATGTTAAATAAAAAAATCTGCATGTCAAATAAAAAATATCTGCATGTTAAATAAAAAAAAATCTGAATGTTAAATAAAAAACTCTGCATGTTAAATAAAAACAATCTGCATGTTAAATAAAAAAATCTGCATGTTAAATAAAAAAAATCTGCATGTTAAATAAAAAAAACTCTGCATGTTTAATAAAAAGAATCTGCATGTTAAAAAAAATCTGCATGTTAAATAAAAACAATCTGCATGTTAAATAAAAAACTCTGCATGTTAAATAAAAAAATCTGCATGTTAAATAAAAAAAATCTGCATGTAAAATAAAAAAAATCTGCATGTTAAATAAAAAAAATCTGCATGTTAAATAAAAAAATCTGCATGTTAAATAAAAAAAATCTGCATGTTAAAAAAAATCTACATGTTAAATAAAAACAATCTGCATGTTAAATAAAAAAATCTGCATGTTAAATAAAAAAATCTGCATGTCAAATAAAAAACAATCTGCATGTTAAAAAAAGAAATCTGCATGTTAAATAAAAAAATCTGCATGTTAAAAAAATCTGCATATTAAATAAAAAAAATCTGCATGTTAAAAAAAATTTGCATGTTAAATAAAAAAATCTGCATGTTAAAAAATCTGCATGTTAAATAAAAAAACTCTGCATGTTACATAAAAAGAATCTGCATGTTAAAAAAAATCTGCATGTAAAATAAAAAAATCTGCATGTAAAATAAAAAAAACTGCATGTTAAATAAAAAAAATCTGCATGTCAAATAAAAAATCTGCCTGTTAAATAAAAACAATCTGCATGTTAAATAAAAAATCTGCATGTCAAATAAAAAAATCTGCCTGTTAAATAAAAAAAATCTGCATGTTAAATAAAAACAATCTGCATGTTTATTAAAAAAACTGCATGTTAAATAAAAAAATCTGCATGTTAAATAAAAAAATCTGCATGTTAAATAAACAAAATCTGCATGTTAAATAAAAAAAATCTGCATGTCAAATAAAAAAATCTGCATGTTAAATAAAAAAATCTGCATGTTAAATAAAAAAATCTGCATGTTAAATAAAAACATCTGCATGTTAAATTAAAAAAATCTGCATGTTAAATAAAAAAAATCTGACTAGGGCAATGAACGCCGTTTTCCCCTCTCTCGACACATCCCACCCCTCTAAACTGGGCGTTTGGGAGTGCATGAATGCCAAAATGCTAGTACAGGTCAATTGGGTTAACCATCGTCTGCTGGGTTGAGGGTACCGGATTGATATTTCCTCGCTGCTGTTCCCGACTGGTAGGACAGGATCCCTAACTCTTTGGTAGCGCTTACAGCGGCTGCTCCATCAACAGTTAAATAATATCGGCATGTTTGCAGTGCCATGTCGCGCATGGAAAGGGAATCCTGCAGTCATCCCCGGTGGGCTTTCCTGATGCCACAATCCTAGTAGATGGAGGGTCAGCTGATGGTCTACTTATATTGCATGTCAAGTATAACCAATTCTTCCGCACCCCTACCTAAACTGAAAGTCCCCCCCAAAACAAAAAGAAACCACAATGATGGTAGTACAATCTAAAATTACGCTTAAACTAGGACAAAACTCACACAAAACCAAATTGCCTCCTCCCTTGAAGCTTGTATTTACGAACATCCGTGAGCTTAGAACTAATTTAAATGACGTCGAAGCATTTCTCCTAACAAACACCCTGGATATTTTAGCACTAAGTGAGACTAACCTACACTCCTCCATCCCCTCTAACTACTTTAACATGCCCGCATATCTCCCACTCTGCTGTAAGGACTCTGACAGACATATGCACGGGCTTGGAGTCTATATTCGAAATACCATCCACTTTACTAGAGAAACAAAACTAGAATCTGCCGATCAAGCCTTTGCGTGCTTTAGATTTAACATGAAACATAACATTAGTTACTTTTATTTTCTCTAACGCCCCCCCCCTCGACCCAGGACTGACAGCACAGATACAACACTTTCCCTCGACACTAGCGCAAAAGTGCATGTATTTGGTGACTTCAATGCCCACCAAAACAACTGGCTTGGATTTTCTACTTACACAGACGCAGCTTGTAGTACAACACATAGCTTCTCTATATCTCATTTCCTATAACAGACGGTTACGTTTCCAAACTGTTTCCCTGACCAGCAAGAACAATACGCATTACTTTTAGATCTGTTTCTGACTACAGTCCCCGATGATTGCGTTACGAATGCCCACAGCCTACTTGGAAATGCTGATCATGTAGTGATAATAGTTGAAATCGCACTAAACTCTAGAGCCAAAAAGGAAGAGCCATTGCTTAAAACAACAAGATATTATAAAAAGGCTGACTGGGAAGCTATCATGGATCTCACCAGAGACGCCCCATGGCGAAATATCTTCTCACTTCCTGCTGGACAGTGCGCACACGAGACCACTGAGTGGTTCAAACAGCAATTGAAGCACATGTTCCCACGCGGAAGTTTTATAACAAGCCCCGCTCTCCCCAATGGTTTACTTCTACTTGTGCAGCTGCCATCGCGCAAAGGCAGCATGCGTACCGCAGATTTAATCGACATAAGTCCAGTTAAAACAGGCAGAAGTATATAGAAGCCAGAAATAACTGTAAGAAAGAAATAGCGACAGCTAAGATATGGCAGTAGTACTCCATCCTTGGACGCACTTGGCTTTTATATAGATAAAGAATTGCATCAGTAGTGAGATATCTTCTGGAGCGGTAGAAGGATCCTACCATCTTTCCAGCGACCCTGGCAACAGACTTGATGTACGTGTTCCATTTCAGATCAGGTGTAAAGGTCAAACCCAGAAGCTTGTCAAAACACGGGGCCTCTCCCAGACGAGAGCCATCCATCCCAATTGATGCCAGATGGGGATCAGAGCGTTGAAGTAGCGCCGTTCTCTCCAAACTTTACAACAAATGCCTTAGTGAATCTTGCTTTCCTGCCTGCTGGAAAACTGCTTCTGTGGTACCAGTTGTCACGAATTCTGGAGAAAGAACTAACCTAGTAAATTATCGCCCCATCAGCCTCCGCCCACTTTTTGCAAAAATATTTGAGTCCATTATTAACCAAGCTCTAGTCAATCACCTTATAGATGCTAAACTTCTGACCGACTAACAATATGGATTTAGGAAAGCCCGTTCCACGGCAGACATCCTAACTGTAATCTCTGAGTGTATATACCATTCACCTGACAAAGCAAGGGAGGGTAGAGCTGTAGCTCTATATATATCTAAGGCTTATTACAGAGTATGGCATGAAGGTCTTTTCAGGAAAATCAGATCATACGATATCACTGGAAGAACCTCTAACATAATTACATCCTTCTTAGATAAGAGAAAAATCCAGGTTGTCATCGATGGTCGTAGATCTAAACAATATGATATAAATGCAGGAGTGCCCCAGGGGTCAATCCTTGGACCTCTACTATTCCTAATATTCATAAATACCCTCCCTGACAAAATTGTCTGTGAGATATATATGCTGATTATACCACTCTCTATAACCGACACGACAGGAAAACAAATGAACACGTATCCAAAGAAATGGCAAAAACACTAGAGGATGATCTCCAATCTATAGTGGAATGGAGACAAAAATGGATGGTCACATTCAATGCTGCTTAGACTAAACTTGTTTCCTTCAATAACCACAAGAAACGTTCTCTGCCACCTATAGCAAAGGCCAAAGAATCTTTATCTGAAAGTACATCTTTTAAACTCCTCGGCCTAACGTTCACAGGAAACATTTACATTGAGAGCATTGCCAGAAACGCTGCGAAAAAGGTAGGTTCTCTCTAACGTGCTGGCAAGTTACTAACATCCGAAAGTATCCTGTACCTCTATAAGACAACCATTCGCCCATGTATGGAGTATTGTTGTTATATTTGGGCTGGTTCATCTGTTACTAGTCTTTCGCTCCTAGACAGGGTTCAAAAGAGAGTCGCTAACCTAATAGGTTCTGAACTGTCATCTAAGCTTCAGCCTCTGTCCCATCAACGAAATTTAGCATCCTTCTTTCTGTTCTACAAGAATTTCAATGATGAATGCTCTGACGAACTGCAAGCACTTGTAAGTACCCCCCACAAACCCGACAAGCAGCAAAATTCCACCCCTTCACAGTTGAGATCCCTAGATGTAAGAGAGTCTTCTACTCCAGTAGTTTCTTCCCCAGAACCGCTGGACTTTGGAATTCCCTTCCGAGTTCCTTCTTTCCCAACTGTACTGACATGCAGAAGTTCAAGTGTAACGTGAACAGACATCTTGCTGCCCAACTCCCCACAAAGTACCACTGTAGCTTATGTCCCTGATAGTAGCCCCCTATAGCAAAGTGCCAATGTGCCTTGTTTGGGGTGAAATTGCAATAAAAACTAGCCCTGGAGGGGCATAGGCCATCTACAACTTTTGTAAATGTTTTTGTAGCGAGGAGTTCTTTTTACAGGGTGAGGGTGCTGGCTCCATCCTCAACCTTCCCAGAAGGTACATACAGCGCCTAGTCTTCCCAAATGGTCACCCATCTGGTACTGAACTTCGGTTAATCTGGTGAGAACCGGTGTGTCAACGTGATTGTGCCGTACATTTCGATTACTTACAATAAACATGATTAAAACGGAACGAAATTTAAATGTCCATTCCATTTTTAAAACAACCGTAAAACAAATCGTTTTCCACAAGTTTTACCCTTTCTGTCATTATTTTTGCAGACTTAAAAGATTATCTAAAATATTATTTGTATATTTTTACTTCCTCATTGTCTTTTCTTTTCTTTAACTCGTTCATTCGTTCTTTTCTTTCTTCTTTCCTTTTATATTTGTGTCTTATGCATTTCATACATCTTTCCCTTCTTTCATACATTTTACCTTTCTTTCTTTTTCATTAATCTTTAGCTCTTCTACTCAGTTTTCCTTGTTTTCTTTCTTTTCCCTCTAATACCTATTAGTTAACTATTTCATTCTTCCCTTCCTTATGTCTTTCCTTTATCATTATTCTTTCTTTTCTTTTTTCTTTATACTTATAATCGTACACTTTATTCCGTTCTACTTCATCTTTTTCTTTTTACTATTTCATTCGTCTTGTCCTTTTCTTCTTTCCAATCCCTGAATTCTTTAATCTTTTTAAAATCATTTTTCCTTATTTCATTAACTTCTCTCATATTCTTAACACATTCGTTCTTTACTTCTTTTCATTCGCATCAATTCCGTATATATCTTCCTTTCATTGATTACTTCTTAAAATTATGTTCTGCAAAACCAAAACAAAAAACAACAACCCACCTCTCCCTCCTTTTCCCTTCTTCCCATTTCCCCTTTCTCTTTCTATCTCCCCCACGTCCTGACAGGTTTCCCAACTGAAAATGTACCAAACATTAATACTGCAACCCTTTTTCCTCTCCCATTGCCAAACTCATTCATGTTCTGCACGACAGGGAACAAAAACTATAAAACCCACTATGAAAGCAACAAAACCAAACCCTACAAACTAACGATTGAAGATACAAAGTGCTTGAATAATAAAAACCTTCTACAGAATAACTGGATTCAACATGAATACTATTTCCAAAATAACTGTATTCGGCATTAAATAACACGAAAAGGGTTGATATGCCGTAAAATCAAACAAACAAACTAAACCTAACCAAACTTTTAAAAATATTTTCTGTAATTTTCGGTGCGGTAATGATTTCCACGCTCCGCCAACATATCTTTCTTTAATGTATTACTTTTCTACACGTCCAAGGATGGAATACTGTTGCCATATCTGGGCAGGAGCTGCTAAAAACAGACTATCCTGCCTTGACAGAGTACAAAATAGACTTCGTGGCTTAGTGGGGATGCCCTTTTCTCTACCCTGCAACCTCTATCCCACAGAAGAGACGTTGCGAGCCTATCCTTGTTTTATTGTTATTTCCATGACAGGTGCTCGTCTGAACTCCAATCTCTGGTCCCCCCCTCGCCAATCTTTCACGAAAAACACCCGTCTAGCCGAATCCACTGTGAAAAATTTCCCCCATTCTTCCGGGCCTTGATAAGTGGTGATCACTGTGTAAAAAAAAAAAAAAAAAAAATTCTAATCCGTTCTTGATATGAATCAGCATGTTAAATAAAAACATCTGCATGTCAAATAAAAAAAATCTGCATGTAAAATAAAAAAAATCTGCATGTAAAATAAAAAAAATCTGCATATTAAATAAAAAAATCTGCATGTCAAATAAAAAAATCTGCATTAAAATAAAAAAAATCTGCATGTAAAATAAAAAAAATCTGCATGTCAAATAAAAAAATCTGCATGTTAAATAAAAAAATCTGCATGTAAAATAAAAAAAATCTTCATGTTAAATAAAAAAAATCTACATGTAAAATTAAAAAAATATGCATGTTAAATAAAAAAATGTGCATGTTAATTAAAAAAATCTGCATGTTAAATAAAAAAAATCTCCATGTTAAATTAAAAAATCTGCATGTAAAATAAAAAAATCTGCATGTTAGATAAAAAAAATCTGCATGTCAAATAAAAAAAATCTGCATGTAAAATAAAAAAAATCTGCATGTCAAATAAAAAAAAATTTGCATGTTAAATAAAAAAATCTGCATGTTAAATAAAAAAATCTGCATGTAAAAGAAAAAAATCTGCATGTCAAATAAAAAAAATCTGCATGTCAAATAAAAAAAATCTGCATGTCAAATAAAAAAAATCTGCATTTCAAATAAAAAAAATCTGCATGTTAAATAAAAAAAATCTGCATGTCAAATAAAAAAAATCTGCATTTCAAATAAAAAAAATCTGCATGTTAAATAAAAAAATCTGCTTGTCAAATAAAAAAAATCTGCATGTAAAATAAAAAAAATCTGCATGTAAAATAAAATAAATCTGCATGTCAAATAAAAAAAATCTGCTTGTCAAATAAAAAAAATCTGCATGTTAAATAAAAAAATCTGCATGTAAAATAAAAAAAATCTACATGTAAAATTAAAAAAATCTGCATGTAAAATAAAAAAAAATCTGCATGTAAAATAAAAAAAATCTGCATGTTAAATAAAAAAAATCTGCATGTAAAATAAAAAATCTGCATGTAAAATAAAAAAAAATCTGCATGTAAAATAAAAAAAATCTGCATGTAAAATTAAAAAAATCTGCATGTAAAATAAAAAAAAATCTGCATGTAAAATAAAAAAAATCTGCATGTTAAATAAAAAAATCTGCTTGTCAAATAAAAAAAATCTGCATGTAAAATAAAAAAAATCTGCATGTTAAATAAAAAATCTGCATGTAAAATAAAAAAAATCTGCATGTAAAATAAAAAAAAATCTGCATGTAAAATAAAAAAAATCTGCATGTTAAATAAAAAAAATCTGCATGTAAAATAAAAAATCTGCATGTAAAATAAAAAAAAATCTGCATGTAAAATAAAAAAAATCTGCATGTAAAATAAAAAATCTGCATGTAAAATAAAAAAAAATCTGCATGTAAAATAAAAAAAATCTGCATGTAAAATAAAAAAAATCTGCATGTAAAATAAAAAAAATCTGCATGTTAAATAAAAAAAAATCTGCATGTAAAATAAAAAAAATCTGCATGTAAAATTAAAAAAAATCTGCATGTAAAATAAAAAAAATCTGCATGTAAAATAAAAAAAATCTGCATGTTAAATAAAAAAAAATCTGCATGTAAAATAAAAAAAATCTGCATGTAAAATAAAAAAAATCTGCATGTTAAATAAAAAAAAATCTGCATGTAAAATAAAAAAAATCTGCATGTAAAATAAAAAAAATCTGCATGTAAAATAAAAAAAAATCTGCATGTAAAATAAAAAAAATCTGCATGTAAAATAAAAAAAATCTGCATGTAAAATAAAAAAATCTGCATGTTAAATAAAAAAATCTGCACGTAAAATAAAAAAAATCTGCATGTAAAATAAAAAAATCTGCATGTTAAATAAAAAAATCTGCATGTAAAATAAAAAAAATCTGCATGTAAAATAAAAAAAATCTGCATTTAAAATAAAAAAATCTGCATGTAAAATAAAAAAAATCTGCATTTAAAATAAAAAAATCTGCATGTTAAATAAAAAAAATCTGCATGTAAAATAAAAAAAATCTGCATGTAAAATAAAAAAAATCTGCATGTTAAATAAAAAAAATCTGCATGTTAAATAAAAAAAATCTGCATGTAAAATAAAAAAAAATCTGCATGTAAAATAAAAAAATCTGCATGTTAAATAAAAAAAATCTGCATGTTAAATAAAAAAAATCTGCATGTAAAATAAAAAAATCTGCATGTTAGATAAAAATAAATAAATACCAAAACTGAACCGATACTCTGTAATGCATAATACAACTTCATAATTTTCAAACGAAAAGCTGAAGATATCTCCGTTAGAAGTGGAAACATACTTAATACCTACAACCTCCATATATTCGCAGCTGTTGGAAATCTGCCCATATACATATTTACTTGATTATACCCACTGAACACGACATAGCTTATAATTTTACTTCCAATTATACCTGTACTGTATTGTACTTGATATCAAAAACTAACGTTACTTGTATCTACATTGAAGATACATCTTAACCCTTCTGCCATCTGAAATACCCAGAGCCTGGGCAATCACATTTTTGGTCAATTCTTAATATCTGCATGTTAAATAAAAAAATATGCATGTTAAATAAAAAAATGTGCATGTTAATTAAAAAAATCTGCATGTTAAATAAAAAAAATCTCCATGTTAAATTAAAAAATCTGCATGTAAAATAAAAAAATCTGCATGTTAGATAAAAAAAATCTGCATGTCAAATAAAAAAAATCTGCATGTAAAATAAAAAAAATCTGCATGTCAAATAAAAAAAAATTTGCATGTTAAATAAAAAAATCTGCATGTTAAATAAAAAAATCTGCATGTAAAAGAAAAAAATCGGCATGTCAAATAAAAAAAATCTGCATGTCAAATAAAAAAAATCTGCATGTCAAATAAAAAAAATCTGCATGTCAAATAAAAAAAATCTGCATTTCAAATAAAAAAAATCTGCATGTTAAATAAAAAAATCTGCTTGTCAAATAAAAAAAATCTGCATGTAAAATAAAAAAAATCTGCTTGTCAAATAAAATAAATCTGCATGTCAAATAAAAAAAATCTGCTTGTCAAATAAAAAAAATCTGCATGTTAAATAAAAAAATCTGCATGTAAAATAAAAAAAATCTACATGTAAAATTAAAAAAATCTGCATGTAAAATAAAAAAAAATCTGCATGTAAAATAAAAAAAATCTGCATGTTAAATAAAAAAAATCTGCATGTAAAATAAAAAATCTGCATGTAAAATAAAAAAAAATCTGCATGTAAAATAAAAAAAATCTGCATGTAAAATTAAAAAAATCTGCATGTAAAATAAAAAAAAATCTGCATGTAAAATAAAAAAAATCTGCATGTTAAATAAAAAAATCTGCTTGTCAAATAAAAAAAATCTGCATGTAAAATAAAAAAAATCTGCATGTTAAATAAAAAATCTGCATGTAAAATAAAAAAAATCTGCATGTAAAATAAAAAAAAATCTGCATGTAAAATAAAAAAAATCTGCATGTTAAATAAAAAAAATCTGCATGTAAAATAAAAAATCTGCATGTAAAATAAAAAAAAATCTGCATGTAAAATAAAAAAAATCTGCATGTAAAATAAAAAATCTGCATGTAAAATAAAAAAAAATCTGCATGTAAAATAAAAAAAATCTGCATGTAAAATAAAAAAAATCTGCATGTAAAATAAAAAAAATCTGCATGTTAAATAAAAAAAAATCTGCATGTAAAATAAAAAAAATCTGCATGTAAAATTAAAAAAAATCTGCATGTAAAATAAAAAAAATCTGCATGTAAAATAAAAAAAATCTGCATGTTAAATAAAAAAAAATCTGCATGTAAAATAAAAAAAATCTGCATGTAAAATAAAAAAAATCTGCATGTTAAATAAAAAAAAATCTGCATGTAAAATAAAAAAAATCTGCATGTAAAATAAAAAAAATCTGCATGTAAAATAAAAAAAAATCTGCATGTAAAATAAAAAAAATCTGCATGTAAAATAAAAAAAATCTGCATGTAAAATAAAAAAATCTGCATGTTAAATAAAAAAATCTGCATGTAAAATAAAAAAAATCTGCATGTAAAATAAAAAAATCTGCATGTTAAATAAAAAAATCTGCATGTAAAATAAAAAAAATCTGCATGTAAAATAAAAAAAATCTGCATTTAAAATAAAAAAATCTGCATGTAAAATAAAAAAAATCTGCATTTAAAATAAAAAAATCTGCATGTTAAATAAAAAAAATCTGCATGTAAAATAAAAAAAATCTGCATGTTAAATAAAAAAAATCTGCATGTTAAATAAAAAAAATCTGCATGTTAAATAAAAAAAATCTGCATGTAAAATAAAAAAAAATCTGCATGTAAAATAAAAAAATCTGCATGTTAAATAAAAAAAATCTGCATGTTAAATAAAAAAAATCTGCATGTAAAATAAAAAAATCTGCATGTTAGATAAAAATAAATAAATACCAAAACTGAACCGATACTCTGTAATGCATAATACAACTTCATAATTTTCAAACGAAAAGCTGAAGATATCTCCGTTAGAAGTGGAAACATACTTAATACCTACAACCTCCATATATTCGCAGCTGTTGGAAATCTGCCCATATACATATTTACTTGATTATACCCACTGAACACGACATAGCTTATAATTTTACTTCCAATTATACCTGTACTGTATTGTACTTGATATCAAAAACTAACGTTACTTGTATCTACATTGAAGATACATCTTAACCCTTCTGCCATCTGAAATACCCAGAGCCTGGGCAATCACATTTTTGGTCAATTCTTAATATCAAACCATTCTGTAACGCGTTATCCTATTCCTAAGCCAACAAAAAATAAGTAAAAAAGAATTTCTAAATTTAAAGGATAAATATAAAACCATATACTAACTCCATCCAAAATATAGCTGCTTCCACTGCATGAACTTTTACTCACCCTCTCCTCCAGTAACAAGCTAATAGCAATGCCCCTTAATCATTTTGAGGAGTGTAATTTATCAGTATATATATAAGATTTACATACTAACCCAATAAGATTAACTACCCACGCGGAGTCACAGAAATACCGAGATTAGGACACAGGTGCGTGGCAAACAGTCTCGGTGCTAATAGACCCGTAGATCTTCCCAGGTAACCCGTCTAGGAGAAGGAAAACTCTGAAGCTAAACCTAAGGAGAGGGAGGCCTCTCCAGTTTTGGATGACAACCTTCCTAGAGCTGGTGACTCCAGCAAATTACCGGTCTGCAAACCTAAACTGCTTAAGGAGTAAATAGACACTGCCTATTGCCTGATTTCCATACTTCTTCTTTGCCTATTAGCCAGGCGTGGAGGTCGAATCACAGAGATTCGACAGAAACACTCAGTGGGGGATCTTGTTTCCTGACTAGGGCAATGAACGCCGTTTTCCCCTCTCTCGACACATCCCACCCCTCTAAACTGGGCGTTTGGGAGTGCATGAATGCCAAAATGCTAGTACAGGTCAATTGGGTTAACCATCGTCTGCTGGGTTGAGGGTACCGGATTGACATTTCCTCGCTGCTGTTCCCGACTGGTAGGACAGGATCCCTAACTCTTTGGTAGCGCTTACAGCGGCTGCTCCATCAACAGTTAAATAATATCGGCATGTTTGCAGTGCCATGTCGCGCATGGAAAGGGAATCCTGCAGTCATCCCCGGTGGGCTTTCCTGATGCCACAATCCTAGTAGATGGAGGGTCAGCTGATGGTCTACTTATATTGCATGTCAAGTATAACCAATTCTTCCGCACCCCTACCTAAACTGAAAGTCCCCCCCAAAACAAAAAGAAACCACAATGATGGTAGTACAATCTAAAATTACACTTAAACTAGGACAAAACTCACACAAAACCAAATTGCCTCCTCCCTTGAAGCTTGTATTTACGAACATCCGTGAGCTTAGAACTAATTTAAATGACGTCGAAGCATTTCTCCTAACAAACACCCTGGATATTTTAGCACTAAGTGAGACTAACCTACACTCCTCCATCCCCTCTAACTACTTTAACATGCCCGCATATCTCCCACTCTGCTGTAAGGACTCTGACAGACATATGCACGGGCTTGGAGTCTATATTCGAAATACCATCCACTTAACTAGAGAAACAAAACTAGAATCTGCCGATCAAGCCTTTGCGTGCTTTAGATTTAACATGAAACATAACATTAGTTACTTTTATTTTCTCTAACGCCCCCCCCCCTCGACCCAGGACTGACAGCACAGATACAACACTTTCCCTCGACACTAGCGCAAAAGTGCATGTATTTGGTGACTTCAATGCCCACCAAAACAACTGGCTTGGATTTTCTACTTACACAGACGCAGCTTGTAGTACAACACATAGCTTCTCTATATCTCATTTTCATATAACAGACGGTTACGTTTCCAAACTGTTTCCCTGACCAGCAAGAACAATACGCATTACTTTTAGATCTGTTTCTGACTACAGTCCCCGATGATTGCGTTACGAATGCCCACAGCCTACTTGAAAATGCTGATCATGTAGTGATAATAGTTGAAATCGCACTAAACTCTAGAGCCAAAAAGGAAGAGCCATTGCTCAAAACAACAAGATATTATAAAAAGGCTGACTGGGAAGCTATCATGGATCTCACCAGAGACGCCCCATGGAGAAATATCTTCTCACTTCCTGCTGGACAGTGCGCACCCGAGACCACTGAGTGGTTCAAACAGCAATTGAAGCACATGTTCCCACGCGGAAGTTTTATAACAAGCCCCGCTCTCCCCAATGGTTTACTTCTACTTGTGCAGCTGTCATCGCGCAAAGGCAGCATGCGTACCGCAGATTTAATCGACATAAGTCCAGTTAAAACAGACAGAAGTATATAGAAGCCAGAAATAACTGTAAGAAAGAAATAGCGACAGCTAAGATATGGCAGTAGTACTCCATCCTTGGACGCACTTGGCTTTTATATAGATAGAGAATTGCATCAGTAGTGAGATATCTTCTGGAGCGGTAGAAGGATCCTACCATCTTTCCAGCGACCCTGGCAACAGACTTGATGTACGTGTTCCATTTCAGATCAGGTGTAAAGGTCAAACCCAGAAGATTGTCAAAACACGGGGCCTCTCCCAGACGAGAGCCATCCATCCCAATTGATGCCAGATGGGGATCAGAGCGTTGAAGTAGCGCCGTTCTCTCCAAACTTTACAACAAATGTCTTAATGAATCTTGCTTTCCTGCCTGCTGGAAAACTGCTTCTGTGGTACCAGTTGTCACGAATTCTGGAGAAAGAACTGACCCATCAGCTTCCTCCCACTTTTCACCAAACTATTTGAGTCTATTATTAACCAAGCTCTAGTTAATCACCTTATAGATGCTAAACTTCTGACCGACTAACAATATGGATTTAGGAAAGCCCGTTCCACGGCAGACATCCTAACTGTAATCTCTGAGCGTATATACCATTCACCTGACAAAGCAAGGGAGGGTAGAGCTGTAGCTCTATATATATCTAAGGCTTATTACAGAGTATGGCATGAAGCTCTTTTCAGGAAAATCAGATCATACGATATCACTGGAAGAATCTCTAACATAATTACATCCTTCTTAGATAAGAGAAAAATCCAGGTTGTCCTCGATGGTCGTAGATCTAAACAATATGATATAAATGCAGGAGTGCCCCAGGGGTCAATCCTTGGACCTCTACTATTCCTAATATTCATAAATACCCTCCCTGACAAAATTGTCTGTGAGATATATATGCTGATTACACCACTCTCTATAACCGACACGACAGGAAAACAAATGAACACGTATCCAAACAAATGGCAAAAACACTAGAGGATAATCTCCAATCTATAGTGGAATGGAGACAAAAATGGATGGTCACATTCAATGCTGCTTAGACTAAACTTGTTTCCTTCAATAACCACAAGAAACGTTCTCTGCCACCTATAGCAATGGCCAAAGAATCTTTATCTGAAAGTACATCTTTTAAACTCCTCGGCCTAACGTTCACAGGAAACATTTACATTGAGAGCATTGCCAGAAACGCTGCGAAAAAGGTAGGTTCTCTCTAACGTGCTAGCAAGTTACTAACATCCGAAAGTATCCTGTACCTCTATAAGACAACCATTCGCCCATGTATGGAGTATTGTTGTCATATTTGGGCTGGTTCATCTGTTACTAGTCTTTCGCTCCTAGACAGGGTTCAAAAGAGAGTCGCTAACCTAATAGGTTCTGAACTGTCATCTAAGCTTCAGCCTCTGTCCCATCAACGAAATTTAGCATCCTTCTTTCTGTTCTACAAGAATTTCAATGATGAATGCTCTGACGAACTGCAAGCACTTGTAAGTACCCCCCACAAACCCGAAAAGCAGCAAAATTACACCCCTTCACAGTTGAGATCCCTAGATGTAAGAGAGTCTTCTACTCCAGTAGTTTCTTCCCCAGAACGGCTGGACTTTGGAATTCCCTTCCGAGTTCCTTCTTTCCCAACTGTACTGACATGCAGAAGTTCAAGTGTAACGTGAACAGACATCTTGCTGCTCAACTCCCCACAAAGTACCACTGTAGCTTATGTCCCTGATAGTAGCCCCTATAGCAAAGTGCCAATGTGCCTTGTTTGGGGTGAAATTGCAATAAAAACTAGCCCTGGAGGGGCATAGGCCATCTACAACTTTTGTAAATGTTTTTGTAGCGAGGAGTTCTTTTTACAGGGTGAGGGTGCTGGCTCCATCCTCAACCTTCCCAGAAGGTACATACAGCGCCTAGTCTTCCCAAATGGTCACCCATCTGGTACTGAACTTCGGTGAATCTGGTGAGAACCGGTGTGTCAACGTGATTGTGCCGTACATTTCGATTACTTACAATAAACATGATTAAAACGGAACGAAATTTAAATGTCCATTCCATTTTTAAAACAACCGTAAAACAAATCGTTTTCCACAAGTTTTACCCTTTCTGTCATTATTTTTGCAGACTTAAAAGATTATCTAAAATATTATTTGTATATTTTTACTTCCTCATTGTCTTTTCTTTTCTTTAACTCGTTCATTCGTTCTTTTCTTTCTTCTTTCCTTTTATATTTGTGTCTTATGCATTTCATACATCTTTCCCTTCTTTCATACATTTTACCTTTCTTTCTTTTTCATTAATCTTTAGCTCTTCTACTCAGTTTTCCTTGTTTTCTTTCTTTTTCCTCTAATACCTATTAGTTAACTATTTCATTCTTCCCTTCCTTATGTCTTTCCTTTATCATTATTCTTTCTTTTCTTTTTCCTTTATACTTATAATCGTACACTTTATTCCGTTCTACTTCATCTTTTTTTTTTTGACTATTTCATTCGTCTTGTCCTTTTCTTCTTTCCAATCCCTGAATTCTTTAATCTTTTTAAAATCATTTTTCCTTATTTCATTAACTTCTCTCATATTCTTAACACATTCGTTCTTTACTTCTTTTCATTCGCATCAACTCCGTATATATCTTCCTTTCATTGATTACTTCTTAAAATTATGTTCTGCAAAACAAAACCCCAAAACAACAACTCACCTCTCCCTCCTTTTCCCTTCTTCCCATTTCCCCTTTCTCTTTCTATCTCCCCCACGTCCTGACAGGTTTCCCAACTGAAAATGTACCAAACATTAATACTGCAACCCTTTTTCCTCTCCCATTGCCAAACTCATTCATGTTCTGCACGACAGGGAACAAAAACTATAAAACCCACTATGAAAGCAACAAAACCAAACCCTACAAACTAACGATTGAAGATACAAAGTGCTTGAATAATAAAAACCTTCTACAAAATAACTGGATTCAACATGAATACTATTTCCAAAATAACTGTATTCGGCATTAAATAACACGAAAAGGGTTGATATGCCGTAAAATCAAACAAACAAACTAAACCTAACCAAACTTTTAAAAATATTTTCTGTAATTTTCGGTGCGGTAATGATTTCCACGCTCCGCTAACATATCTTTCTTTAATTTGTTACTTTTCTACACGTCCAAGGATGGAATACTGTTGCCATATCTGGGCAGGAGCTGCTAAAAACAGACTATCCTGCCTTGACAGAGTACAAAATAGACTTCGTGGCTTAGTAGGGATGCCCTTTTCTCTACCCTGCAACCTCTATCCCACAGAAGAGACGTTGCGAGCCTATCCTTGTTTTATCGTTATTTCCATGACAGGTGCTCGTCTGAAATCCAATCTCTGGTCCCGCCTCGCCAATCTTTTACGAAAAACACCCGTCTAGCCGAATCCACTGTGAAAAATTTCCCCCATTCTTCCGGGCCTTGATAAGTGGTGATCACTGTGTAAAAAAAAAAAAAAAAAAATTCTAATCCGTTCTTGATATGACCCTATCGTTTCCCGGGGAGAGTTACTTGGTTGAGGAATGTCCTAAGAACGCAACCAGCTTCCCCGGGGGAATACACGATATAACACGATAGGTACATGGAAACATCAATGAAACAGGTCGGTATGTCGTCGGCTTTAACCGGCTGGCATGAGTCGCGTCTTGCGTCTTCATTGCGTCGTTACAGGCAGCTTTATGTCGTCATCGTCGACATTATGATCAGGAACTGCAAGCTGAAATCGAACGCTTGTAGAAAAATAGCGAACAAATGCATTTTTATAAAAATTAATAATTTATTTAACATTAACACTGGTGGAGCATATTTTAGTCATCAACCCATTGCGTGCGCCCAAACAACTATCTCCGTCTCGCGCGTGAAGAATCCAAGCTTCAACTGTTTTAAAACGATACAATCATATTTAATTCTCTCTTTCTTTCGATGGAGAAAGAGAAAGAGAATGAAAGAGATAAAGAGCGAGATAGAGAAAGAAAGAAAGAAAGAGAGAGAGAGAGAGAGAGAGAGAGAGAGAGAGAGAGAGAAAGGGAGATGTTTCATCGCCAATATTTTGTTGTTTTATTTTTCAAATTATAATATTAACATAGCTTAACTTTCATTATGCACTGAACTCATAAACATCTGTCAATCTTCGTGTGGCGAATGTTTCAACCTTTAAAAATGCCTACTCACTGAAATGTGTGTGTTGTCCTCCACATAAGTGCAGACCAAGTTAGGCACAAGGTTTATTAATGTAGAAACCCTCAGCTCGCCCAAAAGGGGCGCTCTCCATTGTGCGTTTCATTTCATCCACATTTCATCCACACATGTGTGTAGAATGTAAATTATATACAAAAAAATAAAAACCTCTAAATAAACTGTACAAGGCAACCGTTCGCCCACGTATGAGGTATTTGTTATGATATTTACGCTAGTACATCTGCTACTAGCTTCTTACTGCTGGACAGGGTTCAAAAGAGAGTCGCCAACCTAGAATGGCCTGAACTGTCAGCTAGGTTTGAACCTCTGTCCCATTGAAGAAATGTTGCATCTGCCTGTTTTACAAGTATTTTAATGATATATGCCCCGACGAACTGCAAGCATTTGTACTCACTCGATATAAATCCCCTCGACAAACCAACAAGCAGTAAAATCCTAACCCTACACAGTAAAGATCCCCAGATACCAGTAAGCCTTCTACTAATTAGCCTTCTAATAGTTTCTTCCCTAGAACTACTAGACTTTCGAATTCCCTTCCCGGTTCTTGCTTACCTGACTATACTGACATGCAGAAGTTCAGGTGTAATGTAAACAAACATCTTGCTGCTCAACTCCCTTCATAATATCCCTGCAATTTATGTTCCAGGTAGTAGCCTCTTAAATCAAAGTGGCACTGTGCCTTGTTTGTTTAAAAATGCAATAATAAAAAAAAATCTTCCAAAGTAATATGAATTCGTTAATTCATAAGCAACAACAACAAAAAAAATGGTTTGGTCTGGCTGCTTTAGAAAAGCAAACCTATCGGCTCATTTATCCTGCTATGCAATTTTGTAAAATGCATCAAATAAATAGAAACATCATGAGTGATGTATATCTGAATCCTCCAGGGTTTAGGATTTTATACTCGGAGACTTCTCTTTATCAAGCGACTCAACTAATATTTGCATCCACTTACGGTCGAGTAGCAAGCTGCAAAGCACATGTAATCAACAGAGTATATAATAAATGACAAATGGCTTAGTATTGGTTCAATATATATGAGTATAGCGAGTCATTTTGGAGTCATGACCTCAGTCTAACCAATCGGTAAAGCATAAAAATAATGACATTCCTTTTCAATAAAGGAGAAGTGAAACATCATGTCGCCGGATTACATTAAATATATTAAAGTACTTTTCTATCATGTATATCTGTTTGTTACTAACTATGGTGCCCTCAAAACTAATCGTAAATCATTTATTAAATTAGTCATGAAGAATTCTTAAGATACCGGTCATATCATAACGTGTTATACGCGTTACAACTGTATTCCTAAAAATAATAGACCCTCCCGTCAATTTCATCGTATGAACTCTGCCACAACAACTAAGTTGCTCAAAAATTCACACAGATGATTTCTTTATAGTAGTGAAGGCTTTGTGCAGAACCAACCACTTTGGTACAACTGCTAATCTCAGTCGGTGAAATTGTTACCACAAGACGAAATACCTCATATTTGACATCCAAGTCTTCCTTCTTCGAGATACATGTCTTCATTAAGATTGGAGTGCATCTCTCCTAGTGAGTTAAACGTGCCTCCAGATAACACCCTGAAAATTTCTACGCTTCAGCGCGGTACGTACAGCACCTACCCTTCCCAAATGGTCACAGACATATAATGACGTTAAGCAATGATGAGCATATTCTGTTCAATTCAACAGCATTTCTCGCGGTTAACGGTTGTCGAATTGATAATAACGAAACTAGGGATGGCTTCTGTCGCTGGGTTCGGATCTATCGACTGGTGTTAATCGTGACACCCTGCACTGATGATTCCCGAAAGGATGAAACACGAGTGTGTGTAGGTATTTAATAATTATTATAGTAAATGATTATATCTATAATATAAAGCTGAACGCCTATATATATATATATATATATATATATATATATATATATATATATATGTGTGTGTGTGTGTGTGTGTGAGTGTGTGTGTGTGTGTGTGTGTGTGTGTGTGTGTGTGTGTGGTCAGGAATAGGCTCCTATGTGGTTGACTATTTTAAAAAAAAAAGCTGATTACATATAATGATAGAAGATGTATCGAGGATCAGGGATGGGAATGTTTGATCTGGCAGAATGGTGGTTCATAAAAATTGTGGGGTTTGCGTTCGCGCCTGACCCCCAAAGTATGGAAATAAAAAATGACAAAAAACGTTTACAAGGGTTTTTGATATAGATGTACATAAGAATACTTTGATAGGTATGTTTTAACTTAAATAGGGATGGTATTATAAAATTGTGGGGTCTGCGTTCGCGCCTGTACTCCATGGAAATATGGCACACACTTTAACAAAGACTTTTCTTATCTATTTGCGTAAGTATATTTTGATAATTATGTTTCAGTTTGAAGAAATATGGTATAATAAAATTATGGGGTGTTCGTTCAATAGAATGTAAATATGTCACAAAGTTTAACAAGGTTTTTTAAAAGGGATGAGGGTCCACAATAACACCTCAACTTTAATCTTAATTCACGTAAGCTTTTATTTAGTTTTTTTTTAGTTAAATCATATTGTGTTGAATAAATTCACCTCATAAATTCACGTTCTTATTAAAGTGAAAGCCCCCCCCAAAAAGTCGGAACTTTAGACAATTCTCGACACAAATTTTACATAACTCTGTGTTTTTCGTTCTCCACTTTCACGTGGCACTCTTTGGAAAATAGATAAATAGATAAATAATAAAAAATAAGAACGTTACTTGTTATCGTGTCAAAAGAAGAAAAAAATCCTGCTCACGTGATTACATGTCTTTTAAACACATTTACATTACCTTTTTATTTTAATTTATATATCTGTTTAAGCTTTTTTGTCAGTGTACTAGAAGGAATTCAGTTGATTACAACCCTTTCTGTGTGTTCTTTACATTACAATAGTACAACCCTGAATCTGACGGCGCAATACTATACCGTTCAATACTGTAAAACTGAATCGAAGCTGTTCTGCTTGAAAAGGGTGCCATTTTCTTTTTATTCATATTTATATCGATTCTTTGCTGTAAAAAATTAAAGTAATTACCTGTTTACTTTTTTAATATCCCATTTTGCTGCTTCGGATTATTTTACTTAAGTAAAGCGTCATTATTTTTCAAATCTGCTTTTGTTTCTTTGTTTTTCGATATTTCGCTGATATTATTTAGTAAGAGTGTTTAGATGAAAAGCAAACAAACGACTACCCGAAAAAAATAAATATACAAGAAATAAATGTTACCATAGTCAATAAAAGTTCAGTTCATGTTTTTTGTTTTGTTTTGAAATAGTTTTTAATGCTCTTTACTTGAAATAATTTCAGTGAACCGAAATTAAAACGAAATTTGATGCGATAACTACTTTAATGGACTTTTATATAAACTACATATGCCATAATCGAATATTCCTCAAACACAAAATAACGAAAAATATTAAAATATGTTTATAAATATTCCTTACGTTGACTGAAACTCTATTAAATTTTTAACGCAGAATGCTCAGGTGTTCCTCCTTCAAACTGAAAACAGGGCTCTCCATTTCGAAGTCGTTGCCATTTTGATTTTATTTTTAAACCAATTCATGAATTAAAGAAAAAAATTACAAACGACTTAAAAATACAAACCAATGAACTTTTCTGCCATATAAAGTAACTTTTATTGACTATGGTGACATTTATTTCTTGTATATTTATATTATTATATATATGACATTTTCTCGTTGTAAGGAAACATGATTTTGTTGGTCACTCTTGGTTACGAATGGAAACAAAGTTGATATAAAAAATATATTTTCGCGAAAATTATCTTTACTTTCATCATATTTTGCTTAGGGTAAAATTTTTGAGTATCAAAACCTATCTCTTTCAACCCCCTCTTTTTCATAACCTATCATACTTTCATCAATCACAGTCTATTTTCTGTAGGCTGTTTTTAAACCCAGTCAAAGAAGGATACTTCTGCTAGTATATATATATATATATATATATATATATATATATATATATATATATATATATATATATATATAGGAACAAGTAGATAGTCCTTTATCCGCGGAATTTCGAAGAAGTATTTTCATTCTCATCAGAGGGTAGGATTTAGAAAAATGCGGGATCGGATTTTGCTTCCAAAAGTATTTACTGAAACTACAAGTAAGTAATAGATCTTACTTGATAACAAAATGTGTAGCAGAGGGATAAGGGTGAATAAAAAAGTGATTTCATGTAAATGGATAGTCTGGTGAAGATAAAAGTATTCAATGACGGTAAAATCCAAAAATGCAAATCCAAGAAAGTTAGATGTCCATCCGCACAAGTAAAATCCAAGGGAATCGCGTAAATGGAAGATGATCCAAAATAATCCAAAAGGCAGAAATCCGTGGAATAATTCACAAATAGGTACAAGGAAATGGGAACGAATTTCAATATATTATTAAAAGAAAGATAAAATGTGCGTAAAAAAGAAATGGAAGAAATTTAAAACTCGACCGTCGACGCAAGGCTATATATATATATATATATATATATATATATATATATATATATATATATATATATATATATATATATATATATATATATATACATGAAATATTAATTCAGATATTTAAATTTTAAATGTTAGCACGCAAACAGGAAATAAGGTCAGACAGATGGCCTCCAGATTGTTTTCCATAAAATCACTGACTAGATAAAATGATGTTTAACGAGATAGGGTAGGCACCGAAGATCAGTGAGTCTGACAGAAACCACTGATGAAATAATAAGATTAATAAAACATTAAGAATCAATGTTAAACAAACAAGGAGAAAACCCCCAAATCTGCATCTTGAGTTTTTATTTTTTTCTTCCTAATAAAATAATCTTTCTTCAAAGTTAGTTTTTTTTTTCTCTTGTGTTCAACTTTGATTTCAGATCATGAGTGTCACCTTACCCAGAGAAACACAGCAATCGCAGGATTAAAAGACATCCTGGGGACGATTTCAGTTTAGGACAACTGTCATTTAACTTGGAAGATATGAGCTATGATTTGTGCTTTAGAAACTGTTGATTGGCATTCCATAATAACCAGGCATTTATTTGTCAGTAAAATTTAGAATGTGATCCTCCCCTTTTAATGGAAGTAATGCAACACACAAATATATAGATTTCAATTTAACTAGTCAGATAAAGGTATGGCATAGCCTATCCTGCCTTGACCGAGTACAAAATAGACTTCGTGGCTTAGTGGGGGATGCCCTTTTCTCAACCCTGCAATCTCTCTCCCACAGAAGAGACGTTGCGAGCCTATCCTTGTTTTATCGTTATTTCCATGGCAGGTGCTCGTCTGAAGTCCAATCTCTGGTCCCCCCTCGCCAATCTTTCACGAAAAACATCCGTCTAGCTGTATCCACTGTCAAAAATTTCCCCCACTCTATATCTGTGCCTAAATCAAAACGCGGATTCCATGAACAAAGCTTCTTTCTTAGAACTGCACGCCTGTGGAACTCTGTTCCGTCTGCCTGCTTCCCACCGGACTACAACTTGGATATCTTCAAGTCCAACGTTAACAAATTCCTAATGAACCGACCCCTTAAGTAAACACTTCATCAAATCTCCACACTAACGTAATGTACTTGCAATAACCCTTATCCCTGAGTAGCTTCCTGGCCTTGATAAGAGGTGATCACTGTGTAAAAAAAATTACATTTTCGCCCCAAACAAGGCACATTGCCACTTTGGTGTAGGGGGCTACTATCAGGGACCACAACTACTGGGGTACTATGTACGGATTTGGGTAGCAAGATGTTGATTCACGTTGCACTTCTGCATGTCAGTACAGTTGGGGAAGCAGTGACCTGGAATGGAATTCAAAAGTCTAGCGGTTCTGGGGAAGAAACTACTGGAGTAGAAAGATCTTTTACATCTAGGGATCTCTACAGTGTGGGGGTGGGATTTTGCAGTTTGTCGGGTCTATCGAGGGTGTCCACGTCGTGGGGGCACAAGTGCTTGCAGTTCATCAGAGCATTCACCATTAAAATACTTGTAGAACAGGTAGAGGGATGCAACGTTTCGTCGATGGGACAGAGGCTGAAGCTTTGATGCCAGTTTAGGGCCTATCAGATTTGCGACTCTCTTTTGAACCTTGTCAAGGAGCGAGAGACTAGTAGCCGATGCACCAGCTCAAATATGACAGCAATACTCCATACATGGGCGAATGGTTGCCTTATAGATGTACAGGATACTTTCGGGTGTTAGTAGTTTTCTAGCACGGTAGAGAGAGCCCACCTTCCTTGCAGCGGCCCTGGCAATGCCCTCGATGTAATTGTTCCAACTTATGTTTCCTGTGAACATTAGGCCAAGGAGCTTGAAAGACGTACTCTCAGATAAAGAGTCGTTTGCCACTGCTATAGGTGGCAGAGAAGGTTTCTTGTAATTATTGAATGAAACTAGTTTAGTCTTGGCAGCATTGAACGTGACCATATGTCCTTTCACGTTTTATTTAAATGGTGCGATGTTGACAGATGATCGATTGTGCCATATAATTGACATTTCCCCCACTCTATATCTGTGCCTACATCAAAACGCGGATTCCATGAACAAAGCTTCTTTCTTAGAACTGCAGGCCTGTGGAACTCTGTTCCGTCTGCCTGCTTCCCACCGGACTACAACTTGGATGTCTTCAAGTCCAATGTTAACAAATTCCTAATGAACCGCCCCCTTAAGTAAACACTTCATCAAATCTCCACACTACCGTAATGTACTTGCAATAGCCCTTATCCCTGAGTGGCTTCCGGGCCTTGATAAGTGGTGATCACTGTGTAAAAGAAAAAACACACGAAAGAGTCCGAAAAAGCAAATGTTAAACAAATTATTCTCACCAAACACTATAAATGTTACTGTTTTACCTACGAACTTGTTTTTTAAAATTATATTTTAAGTTTTTTTTCCAATTTATGTTTTAGGTTAAACGTAATCTCACCGAAATCACATACGATTGATGAGTTTTTCGTCTCATCTGATGAAACAAATACAACAAATACTGTTCTAAACGCAATAAAATTTACTTTGCTTCTAAATTAAAAGGAGAAAATGATAAAAATAATTATCAGACTTGAACTATTTTCGGCAACTAGAGTCAGCCATTTTGAATTTTACATGTGACAAGATCGTATTTTAAGTGAAAAATTAAATTGAATAAAAAATATTTTAAAGACTTAAGTAGATGAATAATACATACATAAGTTCGAACACTAATCTTTAATTCGTTTGATAACAGTTATTTTTTAATATTTGATTTTTTCATGTAAATATACTGCACAATCGCCGACGTATGATCAGCAGCAATTCTATATCTATACATTCTATATAAGTCATCGAATCGAAGATCTGTAACGAGCTGTATTTCCGCAATGTTTAACTCGGTTGGTTCGTGGTTTCAGATCGCCCAGTATTATATACATAGGAACAGGTTAATAAGTTTGTACCGTTGCTCTAATAGCAATTAGTCATCCAGTATTATGTTGCAAAAATGTACATATTAATCAGGTTGGGAAATACATTTATTATGCCTAACATTATGTTTAATATTATATAACTAGTAAGATATAATCGTTACCCACACACTCTATAAGAAAGGTATTTCTTAGATAACAAGTTTCCATGGATTAGCCACCGAATATTCTTTTTATTGTGATAGCCTCTGGATATATACAGATTTACAGAAACATACAAATGTCATGTGGCCTGTATTAAAATTGCGTCTTAAAAATAGCCACTATTCCACGATGAAAATTATGATGATAAGTTGAATGTTTAGCATATCGGAATAATCTCGAAATAAAAATAGTTAAACAATAATTGTTCGTACCGATCAAAGTCTTACAGACATTGTTTAAAATTGATATAACTAGAATTATGAACCATACGGCTCAGCCCCAGTATGTATATTACGTATTAAATTGTTTTTAACGTCAATACCTACATTGTGAAAGTAAATAAATTGTTTTGAAGTATTAAAATAATTTTTAATACCATTAATTCGTTTAGTTTTAGAGTCGCTTATGTTTGAATTTATGTTTTTTTTTTTTTTTTTTTTACAAAGGCATCACCACATTATCAAGGCCCAGAGGCCACTCAAGGATAAGGGTTAAAGAGTGTACAGTAGAAATTGGTCAATATAGTAATCATTAGTAATGAAAATTTGGTAAATTTAATAACTTATATGGAACGGCTCATCAAGAACTTATTTACTTTAGACTTGAACACAACCATATTGTAGTCAGTCGGAAAGCAGGAAAACGGAAGACAATTCCACAGGCGTGCAGTTCTAAGAAAGAAGCTTTGTTCATGGAATCTACGTTTAGGTTTAGGCACAGATAAAGAGTGGGGGAAATTATTGATAGTGTTTACAGCTAGACGAGTGTTTCTTGTGAAAGTTTGGCGAGGGGGGACCATAGATTGAAGCTCAGTTGAACACTTTACAAACATTACGTAAATCAGAAATCTATGGCACACTCAATCTTCTAACTTTAATTTCAATTTGGTTGATATCGTTCTGTGCTTTATGATTTGTTTTAAAATTTCGACTATTGAAAATTTTATATTTTTCATTTCTTAAACGTCCAGTTATCCTAAATTTATATCTAAATATAAATTTATATATGCATGATGACTGTTTTTGCTAATCGGGAAATTCAACTGTTTATGTAGTATTTTACCATATAATTGTTTTTATTTCTATAGACTGCCTAATACAATTAAAAATCACGTTTATTTTCTCTAAGCTTTTACCTAGGATTTTTGCCATTTCTTCTGGAAGAATTCGTCAATTTTGACCTTTAACTTCAATATTGGAATTATTTACCAGCATAGAATATGAGAAATAATCTTCATATCTAATCCCGAAGCACTCCTCGAATTGTGTACCTCGAATACATATCCTTTTTCTTGTTTAATCCAAATTTCCTGCTTAAAATTGTTTCCCTTTTCTATGTTCATTTAAAATATTTAAAATAATTTTCAATTTATGTTCTAAAAAGCGAAATTATGTTTATCCATAATAATTATTTTTCTAAAGATATTTCCTCTGAAGAGATGAGCCATGCACTGAAAATCTATGGATTCAGAAAAAAACTTTAAATTTCGTGTATTATTTCAAATAATAAATTTTTGTTTAAGATGTCTATGTTTTTACTGCAAATAATTTAAATATAAATCCTAAAATCTCTCTCTCTCTCTCGCTCTCTCTCTCTCTCTCTCTCTCTCTCTCTCTCTCTCTCTATATATATATATATATATATATATATATATATATATATATATATAAGGAGTCCAATGTCTTCGGGGTTATAAATCCAGGTGGGAAGAAAATAGGCCCATGGGAGAAAGTGATATTCCTTTATAGCGAAAGCGTACTGCTCCTTGTTGATATTTCGAACAGTATACCGGGCAGTCTTATTCGTTGTTGCGTTGATTGTGTGTTGGTTGCTGTAGCCCAAATGCTTTCTCGGTGTTGACAAAGTATATGCAAAATTGGGTGGATATAACATTCCATTGTCATTATCCCCGTGAGTAATTGATTTTTAGCATTAGGTTAAGCGTGCAATGGACCTTGGAATCAACAGTGTAGTTATAAAAATACCAAAGATAGCTAAATAATCCTTGAGATGATATTCGGAACGGTACGTTGGAAAGGCTTGCTTGAGGTGTGAGTATCTGAGAAAGATAGTTCGTTTCCTTGTTTATAGTGGATAAGGAAATCCTTTTAAATGATGAAAATAGGAGAGTGGGGTGAAGTAGAGAGGGTAAAGAGAGAGTGGGGTTAAAGTTGGGTGAGCATACAGGTTCTTAATAGAATTTTATCGGCGGAGGGAAAGAATTGTGTTTAAGTATTCTTTAAAAGGGATTGACCTCTTAATTTTAAGATTAAGTGGGAAATACACATTCTTGTGATTTTCAATGTGGGCTGTGCGTGATAGGGGGTGGGTGTGCTGTTTTTGCTGTGCAAATGGGTGAGCTGATAAGGTGGAGATAGAGACGAGTCATCGTGTGAAAATATGGAATGTTTGGAGGGTTACTTAATTAAGTGAGTTCAAGGTTGGGTTCTTTTAATTTTGAGTGTATATTTTAAAGGTGACTTGGTTAGTTGAGATAAGTCAGTTAAATACGTTTGTTATCGTAGTTTGATCTAGTTTAATTATGTTTGTTTAAATTTTATTTAAAATACATATATTTCTGTTTCGAGGCGATCTATGGATGGGTTTGTTTTGTTGTCGTTGAGTTAAATTGATGTTTGAATGAGTGCTTTATATATTGTGGTTATTTATATATTTTTTATATTTTTAAATAGTTGATTTAAATGGGGGCTGGGTATGTGGTCGCCCAGGCGTGGTTAATTTTAACTATTTATATAATGATTACTTGTATATCCACCTGTCAAACCTAAATATAAGTGCAAATATAAGCACATATATACCCACAGACACACATACATACGCACATATACATATATAGACATACACATATACATATAGATAGTATACACTTACGTGCAAACACTGATCCATACCATGCTTACATGAATACAGACTTATATATATACGCATCGTTATACTAATGCATATAGACACTCAATTACATATATACATATCATAACGCAAACACGCATATTAGAGAAGGGAGCTACTTATATTGCTCTGTTCTTAAATATTGAGCGTTTCCTGTTTGGCTAGGATTTCCTTGAAAGTATTACTTCAAGTAATATCTATCAGGATTTTTCATCTGAATTCTATAAGTGTCTTATCTCGACCTATATTTTTTTTATTTTGACCTTTGAAAAGTTTACCAAACGCCTCTGCCAATTTTGGGTCTAATCATTTGAAATTTTAGATGTAGGTTACTTGAACATGGATCAAACATTTTAATTTTATTTGAGCCAAAAACAATAAATGTTAAGGGATCAAAATTGGGGTCCAAGTTGAAATAAATGATCTCTGCCCTTTCTACATAATTACTCAGTTAATTTATGGTCTAAGCATTTGAAATTTTACATAAGGTGTATTCAGACATAGGGCAAGCTTTTTAATCGTTTTTTGGCCGAAGATTTGGCTGCCAAGGGTCAAGATTCAAATATTTGAACTTTGCGGTCTCTAGCAAACTATTCAGCCTATTTTGGGGTCTAAACATTTGAAGTTGTACATAAAGGGTATTCAGACATACATTACGCTTGTTAATGAGTTTTTGGGGCGAGAATTTGGCTGCTGCCAAGAGGTCAAATTTTAAAGAGTTGACCTTTGTAGACTCTACCAAACCTTTCCGCCAATTTTGCGTCTAAACGAAGAGAGAAACAACATGATTATTAATTACTAAATAAAACAATTTATTTATGAATTATAAGTTCTAATGAGAATTTAAAACAAATCGCAGGGATAAAATGGCAGATAGATCAAATACAAGTTATTAAAACATTTATAAGCATCATTAAAATTAAAATTCAAAAACTTTGAATAAGTAGACACACTGTTTTGAAACGCATCCGACAAACCCAATCTACATGCGTCACCAATATTAAGCCTTAACACAACAACACGAAGGACATTTTACTTAAGAAGAAACAATGAAGCACACTTACATTCTCCAATGAAGGAGATAATAGTATCCAAAATTAATGAAAAATCTTGGAATCTTAATAAAAAAATATTTCTTTTAATAAAATATTTGCATCTTAACGTGTTTTCAAAACAGTTTGTCTTCTAATTCAGAGTTTTTATTATATTTTATAATTTCATGAATCCAATTATTGTTTGTACATTTGTTGGTCACTTATAAGCTCCAAAACTACTGGTAAAAAAATCACAATATGCGGCATCAGACACCAATGAGATAAACTTTTTTTATTATATCATAAATATATCATATATTATGTCATAAGGTTGTGTTCTTCAGAAGGATCCCGAGTATTGAACAAAAGTACGTTTCACTATATAAAAAAGGACGCTCTCTTTTAGGTGTTTAAGCGGCCAATGCAAATCGTAACAAGAGAATATTGCTGAGAAATACCTTCTGATGAAGAGTAGGTTGTGAGAATAAACATCCATTATTGGCCATCTCAATCCACACCTAAATTTTAAACAAGAAATACAAATATATTTAGAAAACCTAATTTTTTCCTGCTTCATATATGTCTTTAAAAGACACAGTCCAGCATACCACATGGATGAATATAGTTGAAGAGCACATAACAGTTGCATGCTAGAAATTCGCACGCTAACATTGTTGTGAGTAATGAAATTATGCAAAAATCACTTAAGACTGACATGCTCCAAATCTATTTGACAAAATTCCACCAAATTTAGAAGGAAGAACCATTGGAAAATGGAGTCTATTATAGGAAATCAAATCGATAATACTATGATTACTCTAACTTATAATACGCCTATAACGAATAAACAACGAGTCCCTACAACATTTAGGGTTGATATGCCGTAAAACAAACACAACCAACCAACCCTACAACATTAATAAAGAATTAGACCAAATCACATATAATTTATAATGAAAATCATTTGTGATACCAGGTGTGTCATACGAGAGATATGATAAAAATGCTACTACTACTATTAATAATAATAATGATTCTGATTTCGTTTATCAACGTCTCCCTGGAAAGGGATGGGATTACTTTCCAGAGGATTTCCATTAATCCCGGCTTCAAACCAGGAGCTTCAAAGATCAAGGGTTTTCCTAAGGATGTTGGTGGTACCTATAATTGCAGAGGTTTGAAGGCCGCCTAAAACATCAGGGATTTGTAGTTTTTTTCAATTGTCCTTCCAGACGACTTGATACTACTCCTAGTGTACCAATTACGACCGGGATTATTTGTGTTTTTACCCCGTGTATACGCATAATCTCCAAAGCCAATGGAGGATAATTGTTCCACTTCTCATTCTCATTCTCTCTCACATTCATGTCCCAGGATACTGAGAAGTCTACAATCTGCCAGTTTTTTGAGACTTTGTCAATGACGACCAAATCCGGACGATTATGTTCCAATTGCTTGGTTGTTATGACACTTTTGTCCCACCATACCTCTATCTTGCCATTCTCACTTGTTCTCACTTCAGCAGGCATCTCCTCAAACCATTTTCACCCCAACCCTCTCCACACCTCCCAATATATCTGGAGTCCAGTGCAATCGTGTCTTTTGCGGTACTCTCTCTGGGCCAGTCCACTACACCCTGCTGCAAGGTGTGCAATTGACTCTGAGGTCTTACGACAAATCCGGCATTCTACAACAACTTCCTCTCCTAGAACAACTTTTTTGAACAATCGTGTTCCTAATGCTTGCTTTTGTGCTGCACAAAAAAGCTTCAGTACTCTTAGCCAGATACCCAGCTCTAAGCGATTGCCATGCTCTTTCATCAGCCACTTCTGCTATATCCTGGAAGAACCTTCCATGCATTTTCTTCCTAGCCAGTTCCTCTGCCCTGTCACTATCTACACGTTTCACATAATCAGCCTTGGTCTCACATACCTCCACTTCATTGGACACAACCTTAAGCATTCTCTCCTCACTTCTAACCACATGGTCCTTCATCGACATCTCCTCGGTTCTAACACAATCTTTTACACTTTTCAATCCTCTCCCACCATCTTTCCTCTTTTGATACAGCCTTGCTACGCTACTTCGAATGTGAAATATACCAAACATTGCTAAAACTTTTCTTGTTTTGATATCGATGGCATGCAAATCCTTGTCAGACCATTCTAAAATTCCCGAACTGTATCTTAAAACACTAACTGCCCATGCATTTACTGCTTTCATTAGGTTTCCTCCATACAGTTTCGACTTTGCAATTAGTTTCACTCTTCTAAGATACGCCTTCCTGACATTTTCCTTACCTTCTCTGTTCATGATGCCTACACCCTCCAGCACTCCCAAATACTTATATCCTGTATCTTCTATTTTTTTCATGATTTCTCCATTTGGCAGCACTATTCCATTCGAATGAACCTTTGCTAACTCCATCCCAATGTCTTCTGAGTATGTCCCCGCAAGTTCTACCAGTCTCTCCATTTCCTTTTCATTTCTACCGAATATTTTCAAATTATCCATAAACCGTAGAATAACCAAAGTTATACCCCAGTTTTTCTCACTTCAAGAGGATGCTCATTACAAAAAGAAGTGGCGATAACGAATCTCCTTGAATATCCCACGTTTAATGCCAATCTGCCTCATATCCTCTCTGTTTGCTTTCAGCACCGTTTTCCATTGAGCCATACTTGTCTCCAAAAGCCCTACCACATTCTCAACAACCTTCATCATCAATAGTGTTTCATGTATCCATGAATGTAATAGATCCATGCTACGCTCAGATTCCTTTTCATCCTGCATTATTGCTTTATCAATTAGTAGTTGCTCTTTAGTACCTCTCGAGCCTTTCCGGCACCTCTTTTGTTCGTTAGGAAAAAACACCATTACTCTCTAGATATTCATAAATTTTCTCCGCAAATATTCCAGTTAACAGTTTCCACATCAATGGCAGACATGTAATTGGTTTATAATTATTGACATCTGTACCTTTTGCAGGATCTTTCCTAATCAGTGTTGTTATTCCCTTTACAAGCCAATCAGGGAATCCCCCGACTCTACAACCCTTTGCAGAGCAGCAGCTATAGGTGGATAAAGGCATGGAAACTGTTTAAACCAGAAGCCCATCACTCCATCTGGACCAGGTGCCTTCCAGTTTGTCATCCTTTGTATGCCAGCCTTAATGTCATCGATGGTCATCTTAACGTTCTTCATCTGCTGCATTTCTGATAGCCTATCTGACCTCTCCCAACCAGCTCGCCTTCTCATTATATCGCCCTTCGACAGACCAAATCCCACTCCAGAATTTCCTTGCATCTTTTGCATTTGGAGTGTTGGTATTTCCCGCCTGTTTACTACCATTTAATTCTTTATACAGCTGAGACTGATTGTTCCGAAAAAGGTTGTTCTGCCAAAATGCAACATTTTTTCCAACAAAGTTCCTAATTTTCATACCAGCAGTGTAGCCCTTCTCTTTCAACATTGTTAGAATGTTCATCGTTCTCTTTTCCAGCAACCTATACCTCCTTTCAAGCTCGTTCTTAGATTTCTGTCCTAGTTTAACTCCTTTTCTTATTTCTTCGATTCTACCAATATCTTTCCGCCACCGTTTAATAATTTCTTCAAGCCGCTTCTGTCAGTGTAGCCTTCTATCCTTCATTTCTCCCTTTTGTCTTCTATAATAAGCCAAGACAATTCGCTATAACGTATGACGCTGCATATAGAAGACTGTTAAGTCCGTAATCGATATGTTCTTTCTTATTATGTTGTGAATTACTCCTTGAATTATTTTTACCTCGTTTTTCACCTTCCGTCTATCAATACTCTTCATACTTGGAATCTCTATGATATCGTCTCTAAGAAGAAATTCTCTTCACTTTTGAAGTACTTCTTTTTCTACAGAAGTCAAAGTTCGAACTTCATCACCACTTCCCCATACATCTGCTCCTTTCACTGGCTCCATTGTCTCAGAGCCAATGATCTCATCTTCCCCTAACCATAGGATTCCATACCTCCTCAGTTGTACGCCTTCCATCATCGCTTTCCCTTCTGCACTTCCATTCTCTCAGTTCTGTCATCAGAGCTAGTTTCATCAATTTTACTTTCGTTATTCATTTCATTCCTAACCATCCATTCAATCTCTTCTCTTGTAATCACTGAAAGTAGGTTGTTTTTTTTTAATTTGTTTTAACTGGGATACCAAACTCGCGACACTTTCCAGCTCCTCCTCCTCTCGATTCCCATTCTTCCTTCACTTTTCGGATATATCCATCAGATTTGGTACTTCCATTTCTTACAAAGCATTCCCATAGTACTCTTCTTTCCTCATCCGTCCACGTTTTTTTTACATTTCCTGTTCCAACTACCTTCGTGTCTTGGAACCCTCTCTGGCAATTCTCACTCCCCCTATATCCAGCCACATCCTCAGAATTTCGAACAGTTGTATGATGACGACAGGACCCACCCTGTTGACCAGTGGGACACCTACCTGACGTGCGACCATCACAAGATGTTCTAGCCTCATTCACGTCGTTATTTTCAATATTTTGATTTGACATTCTCCCATAAATGGGGTTAGTGAATTTAAGGTTACACCACCACCGATAGTTTTATCGAGACATTATCTCTAGGAGGGTTCCTCACCAAGGTCAAAGATCCCTTCCCGACCTTTTTCCTCCATCACCACCACTATTCCCATTACCACCACCAACAACAATAAAAATAAAATCTACAATGATAATAGCAACACTAATATCGGTAGCAATAATATTAACAACAAAAACAACAATAGAAATGACAGCAAAAACAACACCTACCATTACAGCTACAGTAATAATAAAAACATACCACCAATACTACTACCACCACCGCCACTACTACTACTACTAATAATAATATTAGTGATAATAGTAATAACCAATAAAGTAAATGTTTTTTAAATAATAATAATAATAATAATAATAATAATGATAATGATAATAATAAAAAATAATAATAATAATAATAATAATAATATTAATAATAATTTCAGCTAGAAAAGCTTACTGTGTTCTTTTTGTTGAATAATAATAATAATAATAATAATAATAATAATAATAATAATAATAATAATTAATGATAATAATAAAAATAAAATAAAAATAATATTAATAAGTAGAAGAACAATAATAATAATAATAATTTCAGCTAGAAAAGCTTACTATGTTCTTTTTGTTGAATAATAATAATAATAGTAATAATAATAGTAATAATAATAATAATAATAATAATAATAATAATAATAATACAAAGCAGAACTATAATAGGGCCAAAAACTATGAAAACCTGTCCATTACATTTAGTATAAAAATAAACATGGCGTGTAAATTATGATGCTTAAAAATCCTAAAAAGGGTTTGCATAAAGTATTTTTGGACTTTGCGTGAAAATTATACAATAAAATTAGAAATAACAAAAAAGCAGTTATTTATATGCAATATTATATTGAAATTTATTATTGAAATGAGTATTTACTTTACTATGTTTAACGACATTTCTTTCACTATATATGTAAAAACCTATAATATAAACGGCTATATGCCTGTCTGTCTGTCGGCCGGACTGTCTGTCTCAATATTTTCAAACTCTATCTTCTCCGAAACTAAAATTCGCAGAGCAGGGTTGGAGGCCTCAAATGATTGGATATTTTACGGACCGTTCTTTTATGGGTATTTAGCCGATTAAAAAATTTTTTAACCCGTTAAAATTTTTTTTAACCCGTTAAAATTGTTTTTAACCCGTTAAAAATTTTTTTAAGCTGTTAAAATTGTTTTTGACCCGTTAAATTTGTTTTTAACGGGTTAAAAATGGGTAAAAATGGAGAAAATCGTTCAACATTTTGTACATTCATCTTAGTTTATTTTTTAATATTTAATTTTTAATCGATTTATATGCGTATCGCGTTGGTTCCGTGGCAACGTCACTAGCTTTGAATACTGCAGTTTCGGTTTCAATTCTAATTAATTGCATTTAAATATTTTTTTTTAAGTCACGACTCTATAATAATAAAACGAAATCTGGACACATTAAAATATCATATGTAAACGTATTTTACACCCGGGAAAAGTTAGTATATAATGAATATTGCATGCTATTTGCCTGAAGATTTTATGTGATTTAAGATTAAACAATTTCCAAGAGACCATTATAGTAAGGAATACGCTATTGTTTACAATGCCAGCTATTACCGAAAGGTCTGATTATTATGATTATTATAATTATTCTAACCAAAATGTTTTGTCAGCTAAAATATGTTTAGAATAATCCAAATATTAAGAATAAATATGTATTTACATTAAACTGTATCTGAAAAATGTTATCATACTAATATAGTTGACAACTTAAAATAATGACATGTAGAAAGATTAAGCGATCAAAGTGTAGTATCTGTTCCGGCAGATGCTGCACTTAAGATAATTTGTACCAGTCAATGGAGGGGAAACCCTCTATACTGGGACAATTATTATTTTTGGTAACCAGAGTGTCCCCTTTTTGCCTACTTTAAGGGGAGCTGGTTTTTACCTCACATTAAAAACGGCCTTGTGCCTAATTTGCTCAGTGGGGGAGCAAATAAATACTATCTAAGTAATGTATACTAATTGCGTCATTTAAAAGGAAGACGGTATCCAATTATTTAAGGCCCCTAGCGCAGCTCTACGAATTTTAGTTTCGGTAGAGATAGAGTTTGTAAAATATGGAGGCAGACAGGCAGACATATAGCTGTTTATATATTAGATTAAGAAAATATTTGATAGTTTTTTTTTAAGTATATACTGTTTATGTTTTATTTCAAGAAAAGTTTCAATATTTTGTTTGTTTTTTAAAGGAAAGTTAACATTGAAAACTTTTTTTAAAAGATGAATGATTCTTTTCATGATGGCCATGTCGTGTCCCCACACCAATAAATTTCCAAATTCTTTAGATTTCAAATTTAGACATTGAAAACTCTTTCGGTACGCAATTTCTGCATTGAGCATTGGTGTTCCTTCAAGCGAAACGCACGCTCACACACGATCTTTTCTTAAGCGAACACTTTCGTACACATGATTTGCATCTCAATTCCAGGCTAGTAGCTTTCTCTCTCGACAATAAATTACCGTATGATCAGGCCCTGTGTCATTTTCTCCAACATAGATTCATGTTAGAGTCTACTGTGTCTGCCATTTTCATGCGTGAATATAAAATATTTGTTTTTCTTCTTCCAATTTTTTAAAAAGTCGTCTGTTCCATTTCTAATGACGCCTTTTCATTGTCTGATCAACTTAATCAGCATATTCCGGCGGTTTACGTAAAGCTATCGATCGAGCCTGTGTCTTGTCTTACGGAAATCCGGGTGAGTATATGCAGAAGTATTTTCAGTCTAAGTATGAGGATTAATTGTATTACATTTCAGTAGAAGGAGGGAGCGCAAGGCTTTGCCCCGGCGTAAAATACGCTTAAATATAATATTTTAATTAGTCCAGATTTCGTATCAATTATTATAGAGTCGTGATTTCAAAAGTAAAAAAGAAAAGTAATTAGGTGTCATCTTCTAGAATCGACACCAAAAGCATATCATTCAAACTAAAGGACGTTACTTCTGTACCCAAGGGACAGACATGTAAACTTATTAAAAAATTGAAAATAAACGTCATTTGCGGTGAATGCTATAGTTTTTGGTTTCGATTCTAGCTGATAGCACTTAAATACTTTTTTTTACTTTTGAAATCACGACTCTATAATAATATATACGAAGTCTGGACAAATTAAAATATCATATTTAAACGTATGTTATAACCGGCAAAGTCGGGCGCTCCCCACGGTAGTGTGTGTGCATATATATATATATATGATGATTGCAACGTCTTGTCAGACGAGTGCCACTCCCTTAGACACTTAAAGTCCATGAGCCCAAAAATCACTTCCATCGCCACAGTACCATTTTAATAGACAAATTCCTGGGGGAGTATCTATACACAGATGATGTTACAGAGTCTTAAATTTGTACGACAGCTAAGTCTCTCTGTCGATTCAAAATGTTGAGATCCAGCAACAAGCAAGAGCAAGATAGCCAGCAACAAGTTAAATTGCAGACCAGCTTAATGCGGGTACTGGTCTCCCGCTTTATGTTTTTTAAATCAGAGATTTGCTTCTCCTAGAATGGTTGCCTTCACCACGGCATCGAGAGCCCTCTCCACCCAACACACACATACATACAAACAAACACACACGGTGCTAGTTGGCCGTTGACCCCGAAAAAGGGTTCATTATATATATATATACTAGGCTATCCGTGACCCCTTGGGTCAGTATGTTATATTAGATATGGAATTAGTGTATGAGCATGACACTTGTGACGTAAAGAAAATAGTTTTTTTGTGACATAACAGAAATATTTCTATGAGATTATATTAAAATGAAAAAAGAATATAGATAGATTTTTATGAGTCGCTCTGCTTATAATTGTTTGTTTTTGAAAAAAAAAACTTACAGCCATTGAATTATAAGTGGTTTGCCATACTTATAGGTAAATGTGTTCTGAACAGATACCATAATACTTAAAATGAAATTCAAATTTTTATATATCTTTTAATTTAAACGCGCAAATAAACCAATTGGGACGCTGAAAACGTACACAGTAAAACAATGCGTTTTATTGTCGCGTTGATTATTTATTTGTAACGCAATTTAAAAGAAATATTTTCGGGGTCATTTATTTATGTTGGTAGTGTAGAAGAAAATGTATGAATGTTTATGAGAAAAGTGTATTAAAAAACGGAGAATAAATTAAAAACAGGAAGACGGGCGGCAAATCGCCGTTGTAAAATGCTCTTATGGTTGTCAACGGGTTTACTTGTAAGAACAATTACGTTAAAATAACTTAAACGTAATACGGAAATAAATGATGTAAAAAAGCAGAAAGTATTAACAATTATTTATTTGGATAATTTAAACGCGAGAAAAAAATGGGACGCTAAAAACCTACACAGTAAAACAATAAGTTTTATTGTCGCGTTGATTATTTAGTATAATATATATCGTATATATGAAACAAGTCGATGATTATTCGTATTATTTATAATCACGTTTTGCGTTTGCTTCCCATATCTTGAAATTTTTTTATTCAAAAAATTTAAGATATGCGCTATTTTAAGGACTTCCATTTTGTTTGAACGAAATCGGTCCAGCGATTTTTGTTTATTTGTTTACGCTGTTATGAGTGTATTTTTATGTACGCATGCACAACCGGAAGTCGTAAACCGGATGTTGGGTTACAACATCCGTTACAAGGTTATTTGAGCTTTATAACTATATAAGTGGCAAATGGCAAACTACATATAATTCAATATATATATATATATATATATATATATATATATATATATATATATATATATATATAAAGGTTTTTAGTGGTACAAAATTTTATTAAACATTCAAAAAAGAATAAGTGGAGTCATTAGAATTTGGGGAAAGATTGATGCATGGAGAAAAAAATAGACACTAAAAATAGTCAAAAGACTATTCGACTAAAATAAAAAAAAAATAAAAAACGAACCTCGAGGTACCTTTCGTCCGACCCTTGTCAAGAGGTTACGTCGGTAGCGATTAAAATAAAACAATGTACACAAATGAAAAATGGAGGCGAAAGGAGGGGTTGAAAATTTTGTTATAAAACTACACGGGTTGAATTAAATGAATGAATAAACCGTGATATATCGTCCATATTTCAGAACCAGGGACAAAATTTAAAAAAAAGTTAACTTGTCTGCAAATAAGTAAAGAAAACAAGAAATAATAACGCAATGTAGACATTTTTTTCCTCCTGGTAAGTCAGAGCTCTTTAAACAGGTCTAATTTATGCGACGGCTCCATTTGCTTACAGGGCGATGGTTTGCGCATTAGTACAGTTACGGCCTTCAAAATATTGAGATGTTGTTTGGAACGGGCCTTGTATACAATGCGAAAAGTCATCCAGATACGTTTCACCACATGTTTTTATGACTATATATATATATATATATATATATATATATATATATATATATATATATATATATATATATATATATATATATATTGTCGTTGACAGACCTCGGATACGAATATACACTTTGCTGATTGACACTTACTACGATGTGAAAAATGTCCTATTTGTGCACAGAAAAGGTAGCTGCAGCTTCCAAAGGGGGTAACTTTTGTTGATAGGATGCTGGCGAGAGAAGTAAACTGCTCCACATTTTTTAGTTCTATTTCCCTAATGGTTATTGTATCCTCATGACAGGTTTTATGTTCAAGACGATGTTAGAGTACTTGGCTATGTTGATGTTGAGCCCATATTTCATGTTAGCTCTTGAGAAGTTGCCTGTCGACGTCTATAGATCTTCAACAGTATGAGCTAAGGTACAGATGTCATCAGCGTATTCCAGCTCAGTGACTCCTGTGTGATTTTCACATGTTTTAGAGCTGAGGCGGGCAATATTAAAAAGGCTGCCGTCCATTCGGTATTGTAGTGCTATGTCGAGGTTTTTTTTCTTGAATTTCATATAGCATTGGCGCCAGATAGATAGAAAAATGTGTTGGGGCAAGCACACAAATTTGCTTGGCCACCTGTGATGGAGAAAGGATTTGCAGGCCAGTTTGGTGTTTACTCGACACATCATTCGGACATGAAGGCCTTGGAGATGAATTTAGTTTGACAGCTAAAGCGTTCGGTTTCTTGCCACATGGCCGTCCTTGAGATGGAATCAAACGCTTTTATACATCATAGAATATCATGTCAAAGACCTGTTCGTGTTCTTTGCATTTCTCCTGGGCCTGTTTTGTGCAAAATATCATATAAATGGTGCCTCTATTAGGTCTAAATCCACACTGTCTTTCAGGAAAAGGTCCTCCGAGTCGGTTAAGCAAGATTGTAGTAAGAATCTTCCCTGTGATAGAAAGAAGGATATTCATCGGTAGTTCTCGCATGCACATTTGTTTCCTTTCTTAAAAATGGTAATCCTGCTGATATTTCCTCTTCCTTCCAGATAGAATAATCAGAAGATAGATTCGGATTTGAAGTGGAAGCCCTCCGTATTTAATCAGTTCCAGGGAAGTACTAGTGCTTTGAAGGGTTAGGGCCTGATAATATTTCCCTAGAACTGATTAAATACGGAGGGCTTCTACTTCAAATCCGAATCCATCTTCTGACAAATTCATCAAAAGTTATATTTTCGGACTGGTTACTTGGGTACGTTTCCCAGGGATCTGGCGTCACTGTTTCATTACGGTTTAGTAACGCTGAAGAGTGTTATTACCAACTGAAGAGGATATCTTTAGGTTCGGTGAGCTCTTTCATTTTATCATCTCCTTTTAGAGAGGCATTAGAGACTCTGACAGGACAATATATCTCTTTGACACCAAAGAAAAAAGCTTCTCATATCGAAGGTGTATGCGTACTGGTGAACCTCCTCTGCTTTTCCTTCCTACCAGCAGTTTATCATGTTACAGAGTTTTTACTGACATCTTCCTTTAACTGATGGAAATTGGTTTTAAGATGTTGCGACGTTGGGTTTGCTTCATGCTCAATCTTTGCTCTTCGTTTGTTTTACATTAAATCTGTAATTTCCTGGTTGCTGTCATCAAACTTGTTTTGGTGACGTCTTTTAATATGTCCAAGTATTTCTATGAAAGCCTTGCTCATACTTTCACGGAGGGAAGAGTCATTCATTAGAGGTATGATGGATTTGATTTGGCATTGCATCTGCATCGCATCTGCATATGTTTTACCCACGGTTGATGTTCAAAGCATATATATATATATATATATATATATATATATATATATATATATATATATATATATATATATTTATACTAGCATGGCACTAGGCGTTGCCCATTCGTAAAATACGCATAAATTTTATATTTTAAAATGTACAGCGAGTATTATGTTTTTTGTCAAGCCGTTCACTTTGTGTGAATAAAAAAGAACTACTCGAGCTGAGATCGTAACCAAAACCTAAAGACAGTGAGCCGAGTACAATAAACATTAGGCCAACGTGACATGATCTTTAAAACGTGTTTTCAAAACTACTTATTCTTAACATAAGTAACCTGTAATGTAAACTATTCACACATGCGCATTCGTGAAACAGTAAACAGATAAAAACCCTATGACTGGCACGTAACAATTTCTT